>NW_026693412.1:0-14138 GCF_021218885.2 Marmota monax
GATGGCATTAGCACCACCAACCCCCACCCTGCCCCTGTTATGATAACCAGATATCTCTGCAGAGATTACCATCTGTACCTTGAGAGGGAACATTGCCTTGGTTGTTAAGTCCAGTCCAGGGTACTAGACTGGTGTGTGTGTGTGTGTGTGTGTGTGTGTGTGTGTGCTAGAGATTAAATCTAGAACCTCATGCATGGTAGGCAAATGCTCTACCACTGAGCCACATCCCCAGCCCTAGCTCTCTTTTGAGGGCTGAATCACCAAACAACCAAGATTCCATGGGGATCTTGAGGGATGTTGACATGTAGGTCACAAAGCCCCTTTAGCAAGCATATCACAGAGAGCATTGCATCTAGGTTCCCTGGATTGGGAGGGGAACTTGGGAGCAGAGAGAATGGCAGGGGAGCATCCTACTGTTCCAGGTGGTTCCAGCAGTGACTCAGAGAAGGGTCAGGAAAGTCCCATGATGCTGAGCAGCCATGGTAGCAGGCCTCTCAGGGGACACACATTAGCCAGCCTCATTCTTCCAACCTCCCTCCCTATTCCCAAAGGATGTGTGCCCACCCCCAGTCCCATGCACATTCAGGGAGGTGAATCAGCAGGTAGCCTGGAAGGTCTCTTGTCCTGATCCTTTTTCAGAAAGCACCCTACCCTGCCTCTTCTTGACAGAGGTTTCTAATTTCTCAAGTGTCAGAGCCCTCCTTTCTTGTACAGGGGAAAGCCTGACACTGCAGTGCCACACATACAAAGCTAACTGTCCACCAGTTCTGCTTCCTTTCTGCAAAGCCTCAGCCTTGAGGCAGCACTGCAACTCTCATGGCCTTTGAAACTCCCAGGAGTCAATACAAAGAATTATGTGTCTTACGGCTTTTTACAGATAAATTGGTGCCACCAATCCTCACCTGTCCTTTCTATTCTCACCTCCAAAAGGCTGTAGTGGTCATAAAATACCATGAAAGCAAATCAGCTGTATCTCTGCTGTTCAGACGAGCCAAGCAACAGTGGCAACAGACAATGGGTGGATGTGGGATTTGGTCCTAAGTATTTTCTAAAGTGCTGCCTGCTGACTGCAGTCTGATTAAACCAAATCCTGCTTGAGAGAACATCCCCAGACAGTTTACCGACACGGAGCCATCTTCTCTTCCTGTATTTCACTGTGCTTTGGTTTCCTTCCCCTGGGAAGGAGAATGGGATCTTAAAACCAGAGTGTTCCTCTGTTGATGCAGACACTTTCCCTTAGTCCTGCAGCATCTTTGGTCTGTTTGTTTCAGTCAAGTCCCATTTTGAAAAGCTATGCTGCATATATGCAAGAGCTTTGATGTTCCCTGGCTGGTAGAGAAATCTAGATAATAGAGATGGGCTCTGCTGGGGATGCCAGCCTTTGCTATTTATGTCCCAAGATGCAGCTCAGCAGGAAAGCCTCTTTGGGGAATGCAGACTTGACTGGCTGAGACTAAAACAAGGCACATTGGAAAGACATGGACTTCTCCTTGAAATCCCTTTCCCCTTTTAGCAAATGTTTCCTGTTTGCATCTCCTCAGTACCCAGGGTGCAGGGTACCAGAAACTGGGGACCTTGTAAGCTAGTTCAAACAGAAGAGAAGCTGTCTTTTAATTCTCCTCATTCAATAGGGGCTTTTATGAATGTGATAATGATAGTTGTCCTGTTAGTCTCTGTGCCTCAAAGAACCCTTCCTGTCATAGAGTCTCTGTAAAGTGTATTGACATGACCTTTTTGTTTATTCATTCAGTGATTAGTTTGGGGATTTTATTTTATGTTTTTTAACTTTCAAATTTTCTTCCCTAAGTTTTATAATTATCTTCACATAAAGAGCAA
Source organism: Marmota monax (assembly GCF_021218885.2). Taxonomy (NCBI): domain Eukaryota; kingdom Metazoa; phylum Chordata; class Mammalia; order Rodentia; family Sciuridae; genus Marmota; species Marmota monax. Next base: position 1,837 of record NW_026693412.1, read on the forward strand.
ATGGCTTCTACTAGTCCATCCTCAAACCAACTAAGATAGAAATTATTGAAATAGAACTTAGGCTCTACAAGGAAACCAAAAATATTTTTAAATATTTTTGAATTTTAATTGGCACATAAAAATTGAATGTATTTATGAGTTATGGTATAATATTCCAATGTATGTATTCAACACATAATGATCAGGTCAGCAGAATTGGTACATCCATCACCTCAACCAGAACATTCCAAATCCTCTCTGCTGGTTATGTTGAAATGTGCCCTTAAACCATTGTCAGCCTCAGTTACCACAATTACCTGCCATGCTTCTGAGCACTAGAAGCCCTTGCTGTTGTCTAGCTGCATGGCACCCAGGACCCTTGCAGCCACCTGCACATCCCACACATCACATTCCCTCTCAGGTTAACAACGCTATCCTACATCCTCTGCCCTGACCACAGTCCTGTCAAAAAGCCTTGTGCCTAAATTGATAAGTCTAGAAGTGTATAATTCTCTTCCTTTCCAAAAATATTTGAAGCTTTACCTTCTGGATAGGCAAATACATGTTTTTTTTAATTCTATAAAATTTTATAATTGGATAACAAACCATGTACTTTTTTTTTAATTGATGGTATTAGCAGAGTTGTACATTCAAAGCCAGTACAGAATCTGCTGGTATGTTTTGGAGGGAGTCACTATTTGGGATGAGAAAAACCAGCCTCATGGTTTGTTCCATGATCTGTTTTCCACATCCTCTAAGCACCTCCATTGTTCTGCTGCCAGCCTGTCCCCATCAGTACTTCATGGCAGAGAGTTTGAGAAGCAGCTGGCAGGCTCTCCTACAAGCACTGTTCTTAGCACTTGCTGTGTGTATTTCCATGAGAAAATCTAATTGATTAGTTATAACCTACTTAATCCTTAGCTTGATGAACTCTAAATATATGCATAAAATCCTACATTGCCACAAAAAAGACAATTAATTAGAGGAGATTTAACACTAGAAACATATCTCTAGTATTTTTCCTGTTTAACTGTGTATGAATTACAAAGTATAATTTGAGTCTTGAAGTGATACATGGAAAAAAATCAAGAATGGCTACATTTGTTCCTATTATTTATTAAAAAGTAATGAATAGACATGTTGCACAAAATTTCAGAATACTTATCTAATTGTTAAGCCTGGGAGTAAAACCATGCAGGAAAGGGTATTTTCACTAATTATCAGATTCATTCTACTATCATTCTTACCCCATACTCTTTCCCTCCCTTCACTTCCCTCTATCTAATCCAAAGTATCTCTCTTCTTCCCTAGACCCACCCACTCTTTATTGTGAATTAACATCTACATTTAATTAACATCTAAAATTCAGCCTTAGTTTTTTTTTTTTAGGATTGGCTTATTTTGCTTAGCATGATATTCTCCAGCTCCATCTATTTATAGGCAAATGCCCTAATTCCATTCTTCTTTAATATTCCAAGAATTTTCAGTTATATGTCCTCAAGATAGAGTGGATATCAAACACAGTTGGCACAAGGTTTACAAATTCAGTTCTATGTTCTGTGGGATGAAGTAGCTATTCGTTTGGTCAGCCTTTTGAACATGTTAAAGATTTAGTCACCACTTGCCTTTACTCAGTGTACCAGTAGAAATGTTAGGACAGAAGCACTGTGTATCTAAATTTATAAATGATGTATTTCTATTTAAGTAAGAGTTGCATATCCCACAATTTCTCAAGGATCCTCAACAAGAGAAATAATCACATTAAAAGTTTTCAACTACAGAACAATTTTATCTACTTCAAAGTGTGACCCTAGCTGCACCACTGCTCTGTTGCCTGGTTGATGTTCATTAGCTAGACAAAATAATGTCAAATATGTTAACATAATCCTTGAAAAAAGTCCAGTCATTTTCATTAATGAAAATCTCTTCTTTAATGGATACTGATATATTTGCCCCTATTAACTCAATGAAAGTTTTAATAAAGGTCAGTTACATTAACTGGCTTTGAAATAGTTCTTTTTCTTCCATGTTAACCTGCCAGGGGGCCATCAATGTTCCAAAATAGCAAAGAATCCCTTTGAACTCTAGTTGCTATCAAAGATTACCTATATTCACATCCATTGTACTTTTATTTCCTTCAGAGTGTCTCTGTAGCCATTAAGAAATGATTGTAATAAAAGGTATTTAAGAGCTACATAGATGACATGTCAGAGCAGAAGAAAATTGTCTACTGCTATAACTATTAATCCTGCTTTATCGTGGAGAAGTTGGAAAAGTGGAACAAGAGAAGAGCCAGCAAAAGATAATGCAGCTGCTTTCCCTCTTTTACACTTCAGCTGTCACATTTGTGATGAGCCCACAGACACTACTTCCCTACCCCCCATGCTCGCCTGTCAGCTTTTCTGGAAGAGGGAAATCTCATCCTTGTTGAGTTGACATTTTGTATTCTTATTTTTCTAGATCTTACTAGGTCTTTAAATGATAATGTTAATTTAAAATGTTTAAGGGTATGATAAAGTAGAAAATAGAACAAATAAAATAGCCAATGCAATATTTTTCTATTTCTTGTTACATTAGTAGCTAGACTCACTGCTCTAACTGGCTTCCTTTGAGAAGCCAGTGTTACTACTGCTTCATCATCCAAGTTGACACACTTGCAAAATGACTTGTGTCTTTCCGAAGTGTCCTTTCTGTCCAACGCAAAGAGTGGGGTGGGTCTCAAATAAGGAACCAGGAGCAGTACGACAAGGGTGTTTCACTTTCAGTGTTTTTTTAACACATGGAAGAGGTGTGCAGGCTTCATGAATAGTCATCTAAAGGCTTCATGCAAAGTTATCTCTGAATGGTTTTGATTAAAAAACCCAAGATGCTTTATGTACTGAGCCTCCTTTTTATAAAGTTGAAACTGAGTGACAAACTCATTGAAAATGACCTTTAGTGGGATGTCCAACATCCATCAATTGACATCATTTAGCTCTGACTTAAGCTAAGTTGTATGATAATGGAGAGGAAAAGGTCATGAATTTTGAATTTGTCTCTTGGAAAATAAGTAATAAAATTCTGGAAATTATTTGTGACAGTTAAATAACGTTATAGTATCTCTATCTAAACATTTCCATTTTTATGTTGCAAGGATATGAGGCAAATGTCTATTTTCTTCCAGTAAAAATTTCAAGACTAAGGAATTTAACTCAGATTCTGGAATAGAGTTTTGTTTTCACATTTATTTACATATACACACCTACATACAGATGGATGTATATAAACTGACTGTGAGGAAACTTAGTGTGTGTCATATATGGTATATTGATTTTAAATACATTAATGGATACAAATGGGCTAAACAGATTGGTACCCCACCCTAAAATTATAAAGGAATAACTTTGTTTTACTGTGGTTTTTCTCAGAAGTATGAAAATATTTTCCTCAAATATATGCATATTTCATTTCTGTCCTCTTTAAAATCATTGCCTTTGTTTTTCACAAAAGTCAAAAACTTCACATAATCAAAGGTCAGAATCATTATTTCAATTTTGAATATTTTTAAAAGTCACAGTGAAGATAGAAGATTTGAAGTGTAGACAAAAATGAAAGAAACGTTTTATCAATGCATCTTTTATAATTGTTGCATATTTTTATGATGCATGTTGCTTAGGGAAAAGCACCATCTCCCATTGTGCTTTGAATCTTATTTGTTCATTTAACTTTTATTGTTATCATTTGTCCAAGTTGTTATAATCTTTATAACTCTCATTTCTAGTGGTGGACTGGTATTTCTTTGTGCATATAAGCCATAATTTTAAAATTATATGTAATTAATTTTTAATTACACACTCTCCCATTATTCATTATGTTTAATTCAAAGCAAATTTAACTATCGGGATTGCTGTAAGATCCAGATTTGCCTATAGCTCATCTCAGTGCATCTAATAAACCATAGCAATTTCCTCTATTTCATCCATTCTGTCATTTGTTTGTTAGATGCAATATGGAACCACAAATCAAGCAAATATGTATTTACAAATTATATAAGAATTGACCACAGTTATGCATGAGTTATGCATAAATTATTATAATTTTGCATTAGTGCAGGCTTTCCATTGTTGATAACTTCCTATGCAACAGCTGATATATGTAAATATAATATGTACTACCTTGATCTTTAGCCTTCTTCTACCCATCCAAAACCGCCCCATCTCTGCTTATTCTTTCTGGAGTAGGTTGTGTCAGGATAGTCCTCAGAGAGCTAATACTGGGTGGGTACCAGTTGCAGTCACTTTTATACATGTCCCAACCCCCCACAAACTCCATTGTAAGCTCTCTGTGGCAGGAATGGCTCTCCTAATCCCTGAACAGTTGACCCTCCCTGTCACCAGTATTCACTGGATTCTATAACACCTGCTTTTGTTTTGTTTGTGATGTTTGAGTTTGGAAATATGAGGAAGTTGTTAAAGACGTTTACTCTCTCACTTTTCTTCCACCAGTGGGATGGAGTAGGACCTCTTACAGACTGTGCAGAACCACCCAAAGGGATCCAGATGCTGTGGCACCCCTCTATAGTCAAACCCTACCTCACACTGCTCTCTGAGTGCTAAAACCCAGACACGCTGGAAGGGACGGCAGGTGCCCTGCAGAACGTGGCTGCAGGGAGCTGGAAGGTATGGCTAGTTCATTACAATACAAAAGAATCTGGAGTTGCAGCAAGTCTTGAGAAAATATTGCAAGTGTATTTCCAAGAGGTGCAATTCTAACAAAGAGATTTAGGAAAAAAAAAAAACAATTATATTGATATTGAGTTGTTGGGCTTAGAAAGTTGAAAAAAAAAACTTTTAAAAAATGAAATTCTTCTTAAGGTTTCAGAGGTCTTTAAGACCACTGGTGAATAATATGGTCATTGAAAAGGCTGTGAAATTCTTGTGATTGTATGGGGACACCTGAACTGCTTGACTTTCAGGGACAATTGTGACATGTGTATGTTTTCAAAGCACCATCATTGGCTGTTAAGGGAGCTAATCTGAAAACACCCATAGGAGTATTGTAGATGTTGTACTGGATCCCAGCCCCCAAAAAGACCCCTTGCATTTTTAAATCATGAGCTTACATAGGAGAACCATATTGTTAATTCTGTTTGGCAAGAATATTTTTTAAAATGTATGATTTTGACGAGTTTAAGAGGATCCTTTCTCCAAGTCCTTATAAACTGACACTATTCCTGCTTGATTTTCACAGAAAATTCTCAAGACCCCGATTTTTGATAGGAAAAGATTCACCAGGGGAAAACAAAATCTTGACTATGGTCATCATAGTTACAAGCACCAATTTGCCTTGTTGCATTAAAATATAAAAATGTGTGACCACTCTTAGAGAAATGAAGATAGAATGTATGGGGAAACCAAAGATAAAAAACATTCAAAAAAAGTTTTGATTTTGCCATCATGTTCCATCCATTTAATATCAAAGTCAGGATTTGGGATGTTCATAAACCACTCTTTTCTTTGACATTCATTCTCTTCAAAGTGATGTTATTATTGACATATAGCTACAGAATTTTCAGAAACTCAGAGGCAAAGATGTCACTCACCCTGGCCTCAGATTATCATGTGACTGCACATTTCCTTGTGCTCATACAGTCCAATGTCAGCCTTTTTGTCACACCCCTCCCTCTCTCTCTCCCTCCCTCCCTCCCTCCCTCCTCTCTCTCTCTCTCTCTCTCTCTCTCTCTCTCTCTCTCTCTCATTCTCATTTCCATTGCCCCAGTTCTTCCTTCCAGCTGTGACATCACAGCTCATGGGCCTGATCCCTGAGTGTGCCTGGGGAGCTGCTTGCTGCTGTGTGGACAGGCTCAAGCTTCCTTGAGAGCCTGGGGAATGAACATGATTGTCCCTTTCCCTCCCTGCCTGTAAAACATCCCTAGTGTTTCTACCTACAGAATTCAGGTCAGGCAAGCATGGAAGATGTCTCCTATTTTCAACCAGAGATAGGTGCAGACAACATTCAAAAGCAGAGTTCCACCAGGCAGAAGGCCAGAGTGTGGCCTTATAGGACTAGGAAGGTTATTAATGGAAATCACTTCTTTGAAGTGTCCCTCACATCTCATGTCCCTGTAAGCTTAACATGGTCCAGTAATTTTTGATTCAAACCACAGTTCAAACCCAGGACCTGCCTTTTCAGAGGGTGATGACCTTGGGCAGGTTACACCTCTGGGTCTCGCATGTGTCATCTTCAAACAGAGAAGACCATAGCTGCCAAGCACTCTACCATGCAGATCCATCACCACCTGGATGCAAAGATGGGAACGAGATGGCATGGCCCAAGGATTGTCACATTTTGTGACCAAGAGTCCCTACCAGCACCCCTGCCTTATGGCACTACCTCAACAGGCATGGAAAGGAAGGGGACTGTGATCTGAGACTAACCTGAGGTACAAAGACCTGGATATCCAGATGGTGACAAATCTAATCTGCTATCTAAGCTCTGTATTTAACCAACTACCTTGTTCCCTGAAAAAGATATAGTTCCTTATTATGATAATTTAAAAATCATGAAATGTCTTTGGGCACTGGAAGATTTTGAATATAAGACTTTGACTTTTAAACTCAGATTCTTTATGTTCAAAACGTTAAGAGGATCTGGCAGGCATATGTAAAAGACCCAAATCAAACTTCTAGAGTTGAAAATAACATGTCTGAAACTATGGCATTTCATTGCATTTAAATGGAATTAATAGAAGATTATTGTAAACGGAAAAAAATGTGTGAACTTGAAGACAATAAGGGAGATTATCCAAAAGAAAAGAAGAATGCAGAGTGCATCTTGAGAATCGAGTAGTCTTGAGAAATGCAGTGAACCCTCCCACAAGGGAAGGAAGAGAACAGAAAAGAAAATATTTAAGGAAATAATGGTTGAAATTCGTCCACGTTTTATGAAAACCAGAAATTTGCAGATTCAAGTAGCTCAAGGAACCCAAAAAACAAGAAACATGAAGAAATGATACCAAAGTACATTATAATTCAGTTGCTCAAAACTGGTAATAAAAGGAAAATCTTAGAAGCAGCAAGAGAAAAAAGACGTGATGAATACCAAGAGCCACGTTGCATCTAACCAGCAAAGGTGAAGAACAGTGTCATGGATCATTTATCCCTTCATACCACAAGTCCTTGCTAAGCTGCTAAGACTGACTCCAGAAGAGAATCCGGTCTGTGAGCTCCTGAAGGGCCAACACCAACATCCACTTGTCTCTGTACCCCACTGCTTGGCTGAGCAAAGATGTCCCAATTTTAGATTATATAATGCCAATTATGAAAGATGTGTAACAATTATTCTCAGCATTTAACCCAAGCAGTACCTCTCCACATGTCTTTCTTGTAGATGATATCTATTCATAAACATCTATCTATCAGTAAGAATTTAGTAGCATATTAAGGACCAAGCTATCCTCAGATGGTCACATTTAAGACCAATTACTTGGTCTTTTGATTCAGATACAAATATGCTTTTTATGCTGAATAAAGTTGTTAGAGTTGTTTTTGCATAATCTGGGCTCAGCTGTGCTGGCAAGCTGCAGGTTTAGAAGTGTGGCCCTGATCTGCAGTTCCTGCAGTGTGGAAGTATCTGTGCAAGTCACCAGGCTCATGTCTCAGGGGCACCCAAGCCAGCATGAGAACTGCTGACAGGTGTGGGTAGTTAGTTGTTAGGAGTAAGAAAATGGCGTAAGGGCTGAGAACCCCCAGAGAAGCCTGTAAATGTTCTGCATGGACAAGATGGAGCTGGGAATCTGGGGAGATCAAATGGACTAGAGTTCCTAGACCTGGAGATACACAGAGGATTCCCCTCCGACACACAGCAAAGAAACATTAGCACATACATATGAGGGAAATACCCAAGTCTGGAGAAGGCCATCTGAAATTACAAGAGAGAGTGAAATTCAGCACTTGCATAGGATGGGTATAGTGTGTGTTTCTGAGAAACAGGAAAACCTCATAAAGCATGAGCCATCTGGTAGAGCACTTAGAGGCTCTTGCCTCCATGTGAGGAATAATTAGCTCTGGACTAAACATGTGCTAATCTTTCCTGTTGAATCTTAAATGTGACATCCAAACACATCAACAGTTTCCAAGAAAATTAGTTGCATTCTAGAAGTGCTGGCAAGGATGTGGGGAAAGGGGTACACTTTTACATTGCTGGTGGGACTGCAAATTGGTGTGGCCAATTTGGAAAGCAGTATGGAGATTCCTGGGAAAGCTGGGAATAGAACCACCATTTGATCCAGCTATTCCCCTTCTCAGACTATTCCCTAAAGACCTTAAAAGAGCATACTATAGGGATACTGCTACATTAATGTTCATAGCAGCACAATTCACAATAGCTAGACTGTGGAACCAACCTAGATGTCCTTCAATAGATGAATGGATAAAAAAATGTGGCATTTATACACAATGGAGTATTACTCAGCATGAAAAAATGACAAAATCATAGCATTTGGAGGGAAATGAATGGCATTAGAGCAGATTATGCTAAGTGAAGCCAGCCAATCCCTAAAAAATAAATGCCAAATGTCTTCTTTGATATAAGGAGGGCAACTAAGAACAGAGCAGGGAGTAAGAGCATGAGAAGAATATCACCATTAAACAGGGACGAGAAGGGGGAGGGAAAGGGAGAGAGGAGGGAAATTGCATGGTTATGGAAGGAGACCCTCACTGTTATACAAATTACTTATAAGAGGAAGTTAGAGGAAAGGAAAAAAAAACAGGAGAGAGAAATGAACTACAGTAGATGGGGTAGAGAGAGAAGATGGGAGGGGAGGGGAGGAGAGGGGGGATAGTAGAGCATAGGAAAGGCAGCAGAATAAAACAGACACTAGTATGGCAGTATGTAAAAAAGTGGATGTGTAACCAATGTGATTCTGCAATCTATATACGGGGTAAAAATGGAAGTTCATAATCTGCTTGAATCAAATGTATGAAATATGATGTGTCAAGAGCTTTGTATTGTTTTGAACAACTAATAATAAAAAAATAAAAATAAAAATAAAAATCAATGTACAAAAATCAGTAGGATTGCTGTATGTCGATAGCAAATTATCTGATATAGAAATCAAGAAAGCCAATTCCATCTACAGCGGAACATGTGTCTGGCTAGTATAGCATTCAGATAGATGCCACATGAACATTTTCCCTCTGGAGATCAAGGAATGCCACAGTCTGGCTGGGCACAAAATAACCGAGCCACCATGAGGCACTTTTAGGTTCAAACAGGAACTACTTTATTGCCCAAATTCTCACCAGCACTCCACACACTCTCTTGCTCTCTCCGGTAACTCTCTCTGCCCTCAACCAAGCACCACGAGAACTCATACTACAGTTAGTAAACAGTTTTCCCACAGGGTGTTGGGGTAGCTCTAAGTATATATCAGAATTGAACAAGTTGGTAAATATGTTGTAGATCAAGTTTCTCACTGCCAGAAGAAGGGGTCACAAATAGAGGGAGGACTGAAATGGACATTGTGCTGATTGATGGAGGGTGGAGGTAACTATCAGAACTGATGGTTTTAGGTGGGTGGGTGGATGGAAGATGCATTTATATACATACATAGGCACCAAAATAAATGAAGATGAGGGGTTAGTATACATATGAGTATTTCCTGCTTCTATGCCCTGCCTCTCTTCACTGAGGGAACATAAAAACCAACACCCATGCAGCCGTAAGCACCTAGGGCTGACATCTTGGTTTCTACACAGTATTCTCAGTCATGGGAACAGGTCCCTTGGAGAAGTTGTGGATTCCAGGACCACAGCAAGGAAAGAACTAGATTAGCCTGGAGCATTTGTAATGCCAGAACATAACGAAGTGCTTCAGAAAGGCCCAGGCATGGCATAACACACAGAGGCCCACTCACAGGGTCTCTTAATGCCAAAGTTGAAACAGTCTGCCACAAAATATACAGCTGCCACAGCAAAATTAATATCCACAAGTCCATGCCGACATGAACAAAGAAGGAAGGGATAATACAGCTCTTCTTTACTGAATAATTCCAATTAATAAAAAGAAGGAGGGAAGTAGAATATCACCAGTAGTCAAATATCGCAGTAATTTTAAAAAAATATTTTTGTAGTTGTTGATGGACACAGTATTTTTATTTATTTATTTATTTTTGTATGGTGCCAAGGATCGAACCCAGTGCCTCACACATGCTGAGCAAGTGCTCTACCACTGACCCACAACCCCAGCCCAGTATAGTTATTTTATAAGCAAAATTCACCAGTGGAAATTAGGATTTGTGGGTGTAAATTTGAGAATGACAAGAATATTTGCATAGTCTCAAAGTATTTTCCTCAATATATTTATTAGTTATAAGACAACACAGAGAGAGTGTCTTTACAGTAGAAACCATGAACAGCACATGTGTTTACGGGATGAAGAAGGCAAGGGTTACCTGTGTGATCCCAGCTGGGGAAGTGCGTATTGAGACTGAGTTCTGCTGCTTGTGTGAACATCTGTGAGCAAGCCTGTGAGCACCTCGAGGGTTTCCAAGTAGGAAAGTGCATAGTAACAGGGATCTGTGAGCAGAGAAGATGGACTACTCATTTACTATGTGGTCCTTTTAGAAAAGCTTGCCAGCCCCTATTTTAATTTAGTCTACCTTCAAAAAATATTCTACTTCATAAACAATTAAGAACCTTACAACTGTATACTTCTAATTTCCTCTTCTCCACTTTGTGCTGTTGTCAGATTCTTTACTTCTACCTATACTCCAAGGAATAATGTGCAGATAACTACTTCACCACTCACTCTACAGCAGCACAAAAGCCCTGATCTGTGGCAGTTACTATCTTTATGGTGTAAAACCTCCCACCATGGCCAGTTTTAAGTGAGCAACATGACGTTACTAAACATGAATTTGTGAAGAGATGCTTCCTGTCAGCTCTGGCACACTAGTGGCTACAACCAGTTATTATTTTTTGTTTTAAAGATCAATTGTCTTTTAAAGAGATTTAAAGAAAGACATGAAGTATTTGTAAAGGTCCGTTATGTATTTCCACAAAAACATCTCATAGTATAGACACTCTGATTTGGCTGTGGCTTGAGTGTGTCTCCCAAGGGTTCATGTGTTGAGATTTAATTTCCAATGTGAGGTCTTAGGAGGGTGAAAAGTTAATATGACTATGGTGTTTAGAGGTGAGGCTTCTAGGAGGCAATTAGGAATAGATAAGGTCATGAGGGTGGAGCCACCATTATTGATTCTGGTGGTTTTTTAAGAAGGGGGAGGGAGACCAGAGGAGACCCCCATACATCTGCACTCTGTTCTTGCCATTTGATGCCCTGCACCACCTTGGAACTCTGCCAGCAGGAACGTCTTTATTGGATGCAGACCCAGGACCTTGGATAGAACCATGAGGCAAAATGGAACCTCTTTCCATTAAAGTTATTCTGCCTTAGATTGCATTATAGTAACAGAAAATATACCAACACAGTGTAAGAAGGTACTCATCTGCTAGGGATGAATTCTTTCTGCTTGTCTCTGTCTGAAAATGAATTTATTTTGCTTTAACTTTGAAAATATGTTTTCACTATTGAATTCCTAATTATGTTTTTTCTTTTAATACTTTAAATGTGACTTTATTGTCTTCTGGCCCCCATTGTATACAGTGAGAAATCAGTGGTATTTCTTATCATTGTTCCTATGTGTAATAATTCTGTTTACCTTTGGTACCTTTCAAGATTTTCTCTTTGTTTTTGTTTTTCAATAGTTTGTGATAAAAGAAGCATGTTTTTCTTTATATTTGTCTTATTTAAAGTTCTCTGAGCTTCTTGGGTTTATGATTTAATATTATTATTTAGAAAAATTGTTAGCCATTAACTTTTTAAAAATTGCTTCTGTTTCACTCTCCTTTTCTAAGACTCCAGTTGCTTCATTAAACCAATGTTGTGCCCTCAGGTCTCAGATGCTCTGTCCTTTTCCTGTGACTTGACTCTTTTTCATCTTTGTATTTCTGATTAATTTCCATTAGCCTGTATTCATGACTACCAATTCCCTCCTCTGTTGTACCCATTCTCATTCTAAGTCCCTCAAAAAGATTCTTCATTTCTGATATCCTGTTTTTCATTTCTAACATTTAAATTTTTAAAAAATTCTTTAAAAAAATTCAGAGTTAAAAATTCAGAGTTAACTTATTTTTTTCCTTTTCCATTATTCTTTTTTATTTATACATGACAGCAGAATACATTACAATTCTTATTACACATATAGAGCACAATTTTCATATCTTTGGTTGTATACTAATATTTTAAAAAATTCTTAAAATTAAAATTTAAAAATTTAATTT
>NW_026693413.1:0-99372 GCF_021218885.2 Marmota monax
TACGCTTATCCAGACAATTTCAAGAGCTATTTGGCAGGATCTTCTACAGCTGACCACACACAAACATGACCCAGCAGTTTTACTCCAGCTTGATTCATAAAAGCCCCAAACAGGAAACAATGACATTGCTACAGGAGAAAAAAATGAATTGTAGTATATTTATACCATGGAATGGGAATCACCAAAAACAAACTGCCATATCCAATATTTTGGAAAAGAAATATTCACATAATGATGATTTACATTGTAGCAAAAACTTGAATCCTGAAAACAATCTACATACTTTCGTTTTGCACATACTCTTATTTTAAACAGGAGTGTTTACTTACATTGTGGCACATCCCTTCAACAGAAAACCAAACAAGAGTTTTGGAAAATGAGATAAAAGTGGCACTGATGAGGACCCTCAGATCAAGTAACTGAACAGTTCAAGTGTGCGAGAGCAGGCACAGCATTTTCCACGTGTGTTAAAAGTGTGGGCCATGTGTGGGACACAGTCCAGAGGGACATGCAGGAAACAGGTAACTGGTTGGCTCCAGGGAAGCATCTGGATCTGGAAGAGGGTGACCAGCTCTCTGCTCTGTGTAGGGCTGGGGGCTCCGGTGACACCAGGTGTTTGGCAGCTGCAGGCACCCAGTGCTCACTATGGCCAGCTCCTGCTAGATCCCGCCGCTCAGGTTTCACCACGGAGTTTCTTGGTATGCTCCAACTCCTCCTCCAGCTGACATTTAGTGGACTCTGGACCAGAAAGTTTTGGAATTCAGGGACTGAATTCTGCTGCTGAATATAATTTCTGTGCTTGGGAAACCACCCTATACAGGTCCATAAATCAACACACACAGTTCAAACTTGGGCCAGTGTCCCTGATGGGGGCAAATGTGAGTTTTAATGAGGCTGTTTTTTAACATCAACTAAAATCACCTCTGTGTTCAAACTGAGATCTCCTTGGTTTATTATCATTTTTACTAAACATTCTCGAAAAATAGTGGCAATTTTCAAGTGTGCATGAATTATGCTATTGGACTTTCCTGCAACAACTGTTAATTTGATGGTGTGACCATTTTGAGGAGGACTTAACTGTAACTGTCCAGTTGGCAGCACTAACTGTAACTGATCTTTTGCCCTAATGTAAAATTATCCAGAGATGGAATACCTGCACAGTTCATTCAAAACATGTTCTCCGGAGCAGTGAGGCAGGTGTGTAAACACCCCAGGAGTTCTCAATTTCATTTGCAAAATATTCCTTTCAAAGCACCAGTTTTTGACTTGTGCTTTTAAAAAAATGGAATCTAGGAAAAAGAGAAGCTTAAAAAGTTAGACTTTCTACTGATGGGTTTTTATGGTTTCTGGGAGATTAATTTCTCTCCCTCTTCTCTCCCTCCCCCCTCCCCCCCCCGCCTTCTCTCCTGGGAATTTAAGCGATTGGAAATTTCTCCCTATCGAGCAAGCATGTGTGACTCTCTGGAGTGTCTCCTTCCAGAACGGCTTGGTTCTTGTGTAGCACAAAAACTAGGAGGTGTGCGTAAAAGGCGATCAGAAGAAAAATTTGCAAAAAAAAATTCACTCCACCAATAATTCTCTTCTGATATTCTCCACGAGGACTGGAAAGTGCATTTGGCAATGTCTGTGTGAGAGTTTTCATTTCAGCTCAGCTTCTAAAACTGTCAGCACATCACACAGTGAACAAAGCTCCTTCTGTAGCCTTTCATCATCCAAGTCTTTACTGTTCTTGCCTCCAGCCCACAACAAGCAAGACTCACCCTATATCTCTAAACAGGGACACATAAAATAATCTGTTTGTTCAGATACCCATCTCTGACTGCAGACAAGGTTGAATGAGATCATGAAGGAAGGAGGTGAGACAACCACCACAACCCCATGTCCTGGCCTTGTGAGGTCAGTGCACCCAACACACCGGCACTTCCTCCTGCATTTCTGACAAAGACTGTGCTTTTCCAATAGTTTCCAAAACTAGAAGTTCACACAAAACAAGAGGACCCTTCTGGTCCAATGCGGCTGGACTCTGCTACCCGGTTTTCTCAATGCCCCTGGTTGCTTTTGGCGGTCCCCACTGTCCTCACCACCACATCCATGCATACAGTTTTCTCTCTACAATGGACTTGAGGAAAATGTAGCGCTTCCAAGGCAGATTTTTTAACATCCCATCATCCCCTGAAGTGTTTCCTTCCCTGTTCCCAGAACTCAGGTCTTTGTTTGGCCAAGTTTGCCTAATGATAATTAAACCATGTTTATCTTTTATTAAGTTCTTATTATGTGCTGCTTTCCCTGCTAGAGCACTCTCTCTTTCCTTCCTAACACCCAGCATGAGAGGCCTAATTATCTCCCGTTTTGCATCTGAGAAAACTGAGATTCATGCGATTAAATTGGCCCAAAGTAAGAGAGGCTCCAATGGAAGGGCCGGATGCACTTTCTCCTGAAACAGGGAGCCTTTGATCCTTCATCAGGGAAGTCATGATGCAGAATGTCTTTTATGGAAGGGTTTTCAGGGTTTCAACCACCAATTGATTTTTTGATTTTCACAGAATTGTTATAAGTTTGCTTCTGAATCTACACTGAACCTCACACAAAGTATAAAAGTATAGCCAAATTTAAATTAGAGAGCAAAGAAGAAAGTGGGGGGGTGACTATAGAAGAATTGATACTTTAAACCCCTGAGAATTCCATGCCCAAGGTGTCTACTCATCTTACCCTAAAATAGATGGCTGATTCTGTTTTTATTCCTCCAAATTAACTGCATACAGGAAAGTCACACCATTGTAGGTTTTCCCATCTCTGTAGCAAAGATGTCAAATTATCCCAGGACCCACTGTGTGTGGTTGCTCAGCCTGGGGCCACAGGACAACAGCCAAGGAGAGTTAAGTCAGCCCATGGCCAGCCTCCCACCTTCTCTCCAGCCACCCATGTGGTGGAAGTCTCCAGAGAAGACTTGGGAAAGATGATTTGATAAAACTGCCTTCATACCCTCTTCCTTTGCCTGGAACATCTGGATGAGGCTGGCATTTCCCAAAAGGAGACTTGAGCTTGGAGCAAGGGTTTGGGCACAAGTGGTTCCTTCAGGAAGGTGGGTGGGGTGAGCAAAGGGGCACTCCCAGGTGAATCTCAGGCTCCGCTTGTCCCTGGGCTCTGGGTGGACCTTACGTGCCGGGGCTTATCACAGCTTTGAGCAAAGGAGACCTGCCCAGGTGTTAGTGACAATGCTTTGGTTACTGGTAACCTAATTACAGAATCTCCCCTCTTAGGCTCTTTCTGTACCTGGAACACCCTTCTGAGAGCAGCAGTTGCCATTATCACTTTAATGACTCTTCTTCCAAGAGCCAGCCAAGCTCCCTGCTTGCAAGTTGAATCCCAGGGAACAAATATGAATCTCTACTTCTCCGAGACCCTAATTATCCCTAGGGAGGCAATAGGAGAAGGGAGCCCACTAACTGTGAATTATTAATGTAACACTAAATGACTCCCCACCACAGCAAAGTGTTGCCAAGTGGTTCTTCTGGAAATGCAGAAGAGAATCATGTGAAAAATTCCTAGAAATCCTGATTTCAAATAACACACAGCATTTGGAAAAACAGCACATCATCCATCAAGAGCCTTGTGAAGAGGGCTTTCCTTATTGTCAAGATAATTAGCTAGTGGCCATATCTGTTGTGGGTGCACTCTGTGGATGATGGGATTTACTGAAGAACAAAAACACCAAAGATTAAATCTCCCTCTCACCCCACAGGTGGGGCACATGTCTCTGATGTTTAAAGTCGAAACACATTTAACAACTAATGCTGGCCTTTGAAGAAGTTCTCTTTTCAACTTTATCAGGCAAGTCCACAGACATGTTTTAAAAGGCACATAGACCAAAAGAAACAAAGGGGAAGAGAAAAGGAACAGGAGATCAATCCCACTGCTGTGAGAGAATCTAGGACAATTTTACAGATTCACCCCCAAAGGAAATCCACAGAAGTACAAAATTTGAGAGACATTGATTAAAAGAAAAACCATACCAAGTATCAAAATAAGTTAAAATGCTATATATTTACAGTTCAATAAATGGAACATATCCCAGGTCTTTTCCAAAATCAATTTCTGTGGCATCTCAAAGAAGCTACTGTGGAATTCCAGTAATGCTTTAGAAAAACATCTTATACAACCATGCTCCTAAGGAAAGAAGCATGGCCTGGAGGCCAAAATCCCCACTTTGCTCTCCAAGACTCCAATCAATTTTACTTGAACAAGCTATTTCATTCAGTTCACTCTGATGGACCTTCACCCAATCATTAGAAACTTTGTGGTCTAGGATACAGGTTTTAATTGTCTTCATAATGTACTTGGAGAGACACCAGGGAAATTGTGCATAAAAGGTCTCTTGTGCGGGGTGCTGATAAAATAAAGATTTTAAGCAGCATGCACCTTGGGAATCTCCACCTCCAATGGCTACCTTCTGTCTCCTCTTTTCTGTGAGACCATGTTTCTCACTGTTTCCTTTTCTGTCAATATTTATGTAGATGTCAAATAACCCCTTCCCTCTCTGTAAGTGTTGCTTTTCTTCAGGGCTCTAATGTAAAAACAAAGGTTCAGTCAGAACTCGTATTTTTTATCTTATCTCTATTTGCAGGACTTGGGTGCAAACTTTATGGGAGTGTCAAAGAGCTCAGTAATCAAGACAAATGATGTCTCAAAGCAAGGTTTTGCAAACTCAAAATGAATGTGAACAAAAGAACTCAGGATGAATAAAATATCAAAATTTTAATATCTTATCACTGATAGTGGCTCTGCAGTGGTCATACATCCTCATTAGTACTTCCCCGAACATGATAGGTTTATGTCTCTGGCTCCCTCATGGGCGTGGTGGGGCCAGGGAACTAGTTCTGATCACTACAGTCCAAAGAGCCATAGGTGTCCTCTCTGGGCAGGAGCATGCGTTTGCCAGTTCAAGACCTTCCTGAGAGCTTGTCTTCTCTTATCTCCCAGCAACTGCCAAACAACTAGACCAGCAACACTGCCCTGGGAGGCCCCAGAAAGATTCGGTTGAGCAGACCCTCCCCGCACCCCCCCCCAAAAAAAAGGACACGTAGAATGAGCAAGGAATAAACTTTTCTTATTTGAAGGCACTAAGTTTCTGAAGATGCTTGTTACCACATCTGATGGAGGCTCTCATGACCCATACAGACTACAAACACGTTCGCACTAGGCAAGTGCTCCATTCTTCAGCTGAGAGAAACCAAGTTGTGGCTACCAACCAGTGCAGTCTTGCCTTATTTCCTAAAACAAAACTGCTTCTTCTACCCTTCCCTGCTCTCCTGCAGTTTTCAGTCTTAAGACTGAGGGCTTTGTAGATAGACAAATGTAAATTTGAAAACCCCATTTCACCTCTTACAAGCACCCTCGATTTAAGGCATCTCATGAGCAAAACTCTGAGTTGCCAGATCTATAAAATAAGATAGACCTCCCACGCAGAGTTGCTAGAGAATTAAATGAGATAATACATGAAAACACCTGGAACACAGGTGATAATGCACTTTAATCCAGTTGTGCACCTGACACGCTCATTAAAAAGCAAATAACTGCATCACTCCCAACCCAACTCAGCAGGCCCATGGCCCAAGTCTGCATTTTCACAGCACTCCCTGGTGGTTTTTCAACAGAACCACCTTAATAAACCCTGGGTTCCTATGTGTGAATTTATTTTCTTTGCTTAGAAACACTGGGATAAGGTTACTCTCAAGACAGTTTGCAACAACCCAGAAAAGCAAAGAAAAAATCTAGGTATATTTGAAAAGAAAGTGTTCCTTATCAGTCTTAACACATTCAGAGTGAAGAGGGTTTTCAACTGTGGCTAGAATGTTTGAGTCCCCCTAAAATTCATATGGAGTATTGAGAACTGATCAGAGGCCTTCATGAATGGGGTCAGTCTCCTTATAAAAGAGGTCTGAGACCCCTGGGTCCTTCCATGTGAGACATGTGGGACAGACACAGTAAGAAGCACCATCTATAAACCAGGAAGCAACCCTTGCCAGACTCCAAATTCACCAGTTCATCTTGGACCTCCCAGCCTCCAGAGGTGTGAGAGGACAGTTTCCATTTTTATAAGCCATCCGGTCTCTGGTACTTTGTTATAGTAGATTGAACTGACTGAGTCATTTAGAGATCATGGGGAATAAGCAAAGTTTATGGTTTTGTTGGGTAGAAAAATCTTACTTGCTTCATCCTCATACAGGCAAAGACATCCACAGGCTGAAGGTGAAAGGATGGGAAAAAAATTATCACTCATATGAATTGAGTAAACAAGCAAGGGTTTCCATTCTCATCTCAGATAAAGTAGACTTCAAACCAAAGTTAATCAGTGAGACAAAGAAGAACATTTCATACTTCTTAAGGGAAATATATATAAACATGACATAACAATTATAAATATTTATGCCCAAGGACCATCTATGTACATCAAACAAATCTTTCTCAATTTTGAGAGTCAAATAGACCACAATACAATAATGCTGGGTGACTTTAACATACCTCTCTCACTACTGGCCAGATTTTTCCAAACAAAAACTAAATAAGGAAACTAGAACTAAACTAAATAATACAATCAATAATTTAGACTTAACAGACATAAATGGAATATTTCATCCATCAATGAACAAATACACTTTCTTCTCAGCAGCACATGGCTCCTTCTCTAAAATAGACCTCATCTTATGCCACAAAGCAACTCTTAGTAAATACAAAAATAACAGAGATAATATCCTACATTCTATCAGACCACAATGGAATGAAATTGGAAATCAATGATAAAATAAAAAATAGAAGCTACTGTAACAAATTGAGACTAAATGACACACAATTGAATGATGAATGGATAGTCAAGGATTAAATAAAAATATTCTTAAAGGTAAATGAGAACACTGATACAACATATCAAAATCTCTGCGACACTATGAAGGCAGTACTAAGAGGAAAGTTTATTGCATTGAGTGCATTCATTAAAAGAATAAAAAGTCAAAATAAATGATCTAACACTACATATCAAAGCCCTAGAAAAAGAAGAACAAATCAACACCAAAAGCAGTAGGAGACAGGAAATAATTAAAATCAGAGCTGAAATTAATTCAATTGAAACAAAAGAAACAATTGGAAAAATTGACAAAACAAAAAGTTGATTCTTTGAAAAAAATAAATAAAATACATAAACCCCTGGCCATCCTAACAAAGAGAAAACTCAAATTACTAAAATACAAGATGAAGAAGGAAATATCACAATGGAGATTCTGAAATACAGAAGATAATTAGAAACTATTTTGAAAGTTTATATTTTAATAAAATAGAAAATATCAAAGACGTCAACAAATTTCTAGACACATATGACCTACCCAAACTGAATGATGAGGTCATACATGATTTAAACAGATCAATTTCAAGTAATGAAATAGAAAACACCATCAAACACCTACCAACCAAGAAAACTCTCAGCCAAGTTCTACAAGACTTTCAAAGAAGAATTAACTCCAATACTCTTCAAAGTATTCCATGGAATAGAAAAGAAGGGAACCCTTCCAAACTCATTCTACGAGGCTAATATCACCCTGATACCAAAACCAGATAAAGACACATCAAGGAAGGAAAACTTCAGACCAATATCCCTGATGAACATAGATGAAAAAATTCTAAACAAAATTCTGGCAAATTGCATACAAAAACATATTTAAAAGATAGTGCACCATGATCAAGTGGGATTCATCCCAGGGATGCAGGGTTTGTTCAACATACAGAAGTCAATAAACATAATTCATCATATTAATAGACTTAAAAACAGAGTCAGATGATCATCTCAATAGATGCAGAAAAAGTATTTGACAAAATACACATTTTTATGTTCAAAACATAGAAAACATAGGGATAGTAGAAACATACCTTAATATTGGAAAAGCTATATATGCTAAACCCAAGGCCAACATAATTCTAAATAGAGAAAATTGAAAACATTCCCTCTAAAAATTGAAACAAGACAAGGATGTCCTCTTTCAGCACTTCTATTCAATATCATCCTTCAAACTCTAACCAGAGAAATTAGACAAAATGAAGAAATTAAAGGATGCAAATAAGTAAAGAAGAACTCAAACTATCACTATTTGCTGATGACATGATTCTATATCTAGAAGATCCAAAAAATTCCACCAGAAAACTTCTGGAATTAATAAATAAATTTAGCAAAGTAGCAGGATATAAAATCAACACCCAAAAATCAAACACATTCCTATACATCAGCAATGAATCCACTGAAAGAGACATTAGGAAAACTACTCCATTCACAGTAGCCTCAAAAACAAACAACAAACAAACAACAACAACAACAACAAAACACCCTGGGAATCAATCCAACAAAAGAGATGAAAGACCTTTACAATGAAAACTACAGAACCCTAAAGAAAGAAATTGAAGAAAACCTCAGAAGATGGAAAGATCTCCCATGCCCCTGGACAGGCAGAATTAATATTGTCAAAATGGCCATACTACCAAAAGCATTATACAGATTTAATGCAATTCCTATTAAAATCTCAATGACATTCTTCATAGAAAGAGAAAAAACAATTATGAAATTTATTTAGAAAAATAAGACCCAAAATAGCTAAAGAAATCCTAAGCAAGAAAAGCAAAGCAGGAGTCATCACAATACCAGATCTTAAACTATACTACAGAGCTATAGTAATAAAAATGGCATGGTATTGGCTCTAAAATAGACTTGTAGACCAATGATACAGAATAGAGGACACAGAGACAAACCTACATAAATACAGTTATCTCATACTAGACAAAGGTGCCAAAAACACTCACTGGAGAAAAGATAGTCTATTCAACAAAAGGTGCTGGCAAAACTGGAAATCCATATGTAGCAAAATGAAAGTAAACCTCTATCACCCTGCACAAAAATCAACTCAAAGTGGATTAAAGACTTAGGCACTAGAACAGAGACCCTGTGCCTAATAGAAGAAAAAAAATAGGCCCAAATCTTCACCACATCAGCCTAGGATCTGACTTCCTTAACAAAAATCCTAAAGCGCAAGAAGTAAAATCAAGAAGGAAGGAAGATGGCGGCGAGGGGAGTGCATTGCCCCCGTGTGCTGCTTCACTGTGTGGGAGTATGACAAGTCAGGACGGCTAAAGGATATCTTGTTAGGAATTTCCAGCAATAGTGGGGTGCGCCGGAACCTGGAGGAAGGATTTCCATCGCACGAGGATCGGCTACGGGGACTCAAACGCGAGAGGTTTGTCGCACGGAGGGTAACACTGCTTATTCAGCAAATCGCCCCGCGGCTAGAGTCTGCAACGTGCGCTGGGATAGAGACGCAGGGTTACAGCGCTGCAGTTTCTGCCAGCCGCACAAGCACCGCACTCAGGGCTGAATTCTGGGTTCGAGACGGGGGAAGGAAGCGGTCCATCTCGGTTCTCCACACCGGTCAGACCACAGAGGAGGCCAGCAGCCACCATGTTGGAAAGCTGACGTCACCATACCTGTTTTCGACTGACCGCAGCTCATTCAGCCATAGAACAGGTAATTTCAGGCTGCAATTCGCCTGCGGCTTGCAGACAGATTGCTAGGGTTCAGCGCCTGGGTGCTTCTTAGAACCTGATCTTATCGGAGTGAACACCGAGCGCGGGGCGGCCGAGTTCCGGCTCCCGGAACCGTCCCGGAACCGCCCTGGCTCAGGGCTGCGGAGCCTGCGGAGGCTGCTTCTTGGACCCTGCTACTATCAGAGCAAACACCAAGCACTAAGCAGACAAATTCCGGCTCCCAGAACTGAGCCCGCGGGGGCTGCTTCTTGGAGCTTACACTTATAGGAGCTTACACCGAGTACGGAGCGGCCGAGTTCCAGCTCCCGGAACTTCCCTGGACCGGGGCTAGGAGCCCGCGGAAACTGCGTCTCGGTCCGGGTCCTGCTGAGGGCCGGTCAGGACTCACCCGTTGCTTGGGTTGCCCGGCAAGGGGAACGAAATGCTGCCATTCGCATAGGATACCAACATGGCAGAGATCTGATGTCAGCAGAAAGCGGTGGAGGAGAGATCTTCATCAATACCAGCGGTGACATAAGCAGTTGGTCTCCTGGTAAGGGGGGTGAGGCTCAGTCACCCGAGTCTCCTCAATTTGTCCTCGAGCCAGAGGGGAGGAGCCGGGCCGCCGCCAGCCCCCGGAGCAGGCCCAGCGGCTCGCCAGCGTGGTGACCGCGTGACCCCAATTGGAGAGGGGGCGGAGCGGAGCCGCCACCCACACCCGCCAGGTGGGCAGACCCACGACCCAGTAGTACATGGGCGTGGTAGGAGGGGCAGGGCAGAGCCGCCCTTCGCTCTTGCAAGGTAAACAGACCTGTGACACCCTGGCGGGTCAGGCCCAGTGGCCTGCCAGTGTGGTACACATGTCACCCCAACTGGAGTAGGGGCAGAGCAGATCCTTCTCCCACGCCCGGATCAGGACCTGCCGGTGTGGTGGTCAAGTGACCCCAATTGGAGTGGGGGCAGAGCGGAACCGCCACCCGTGCCCGCAGGGTGAGCAGACCAGTGATCAACCTGCAGATCAGGCCCAGGGGTCCGCAGGCGTGGTAGGAGGGGCAGGGCAGATCCGCCGCCCGCGCCTTCAAGGAAGGCAGACCTACAACAGACCAGTGGATCAGGCCCAGGAGCCTGCCGGCGTGGTACAAACACCACCCTAATTGGAGTAGTGACAGAGCAGAGTCGCCTCCCTTGCCAGGAACAGGCCCAGCGTCCTGCAGGCGGGGTAGTCATGACACCCCAATTGGAGTAGGGGCAGAGCAGAGCCTCCACCCGTGCCCGAAAGGTGGGCAGATCTGCGACCGACCAGCGGGACAGGCCCAGTGGCCTGCCGGTACAACAGACACGTCACCCCATTTGGAGTAGGGGCAGAGTAGAGCCGCCGCCCGCGCCTGCAGGGTAGGCAAACCTGCAACCGACCGGCGGATCAGGCCCGGTGGCCTGCCGGCGTGGTACACTCATCACCCCAATTGGAGTAGGGGCAGAACAGAGCCGCCGCCAGCTCCCAGAACAGGCCCAGTGACCTGCGGGCGTGGTAGCCACGACACCCCAATTGGAATAAGGAGAGAGCAGAGCCGCCGCCCGCACCTGCAGGAAAGATACGCAAGCAGTATGAAAAGACAAGGAAAGAAAGGACCACAAGCAATGCAGGTCAACGCAACTTTAGAAGAGGTAACAGCTGCAGCAGATGGAATGTCAGATAAAGAATTCAGGATATACATGCTTCAGATGATCTGGAGTATCAAGGAAGACATTAAACAGCAAAATCAGACAATGAAAGATCACTTCGACAACGAATTACGCAAACAAATACAGGAAGCAAAGGATCAACTATACAGGGAGATAGAGGTTATAAAAAACAAGCAATCAGAAATCCTAGAAATGCAGGAAGCAATAAACCAACTTAAAAACTCAATGGACAATACTACCAGCAGAGTAGAACACTTAGAAGATAGAACATCAGACAATGAAGACAAAGTATTTCAACTGGAAAAGAACATAGACAGCTCAGCAAGACTGTTAAGAAACCATGAGCAGAACATCCAAGAAATATGGGATAACATTAAGAGACCAAACTTAAGAGTCATTGGGATACAGGAAGGTACAGAGCTCCAAACCAAAGGAATGAGCAGTCTATTCAATGAAATAATACGAGAAAACTTCCCAGACTTGAAGAATGAGACAGAATCCCAAATCCTAGAAGCCTACAGGACGCCGAATGTGCAAAATCATAAGAGATCCACACCTAGACACATTATAATGAAGATGCCCAACATACAGAATAAGGAGAGAATTTTAAAAGCTACAAGAGAAAGGAAGCAGATTACATTTAGGGGTAAGCCAATCAGGATAACAGCTGATCTTTCAACACAGACTCTGAAAGCTAGAAGATCCTGGAATAACATATTTCAAACACTGAAAGAAAATGGGTTCCAACCAAGAATTGCGTATCCAGCGAAATTAAGCTTCAGGATGGAGGATGAAATTAAAACCTTCCACGATAAACAAAAGTTTAAAGAATTCGCAGCTAGAAAACCATCTCTTCAAAACATCCTCGCCAAAGCATTACAGGAAGAGGAAATGGAAAATAACAATGAAAACCAACAGTGGGAGGTAGGACAGTAAAGGGGGGGGGGAATAATCAAAGAGGAAAACAAACAATGTTTAGTAACAGAAATAAACAAATATGGCTGGAAGAACAACCCATATCTCAATAATAACCCTAAATGTTAATGGCTTAAACTCACCAATTAAGAGACACAGGCTAGTAGAATGGATCACAAAACAAGACCCAACAATATGCTGCCTACAGGAGACGCATTTGATAGGAAAAGACATACATAGGCTGAAGGTGAAAGGTTGGGAAAAATCATATCACTCATATGGACTTCGGAAACAAGCAGGCGTGTCCATACTCATATCAAATAAAATAGATTTCAAGCCAAAGTTAATCAAAAGAGATAAAGAGGGACACTACATACTGCTTAAGGGAACCATACACCAACAAGACATAACAATCATAAATATTTATGCCCCAAACAATGGTGCAGCTATGTTCGTCAAACAAACTCTTCTCAAGTTCAAGAGTCTAATAGACCACCACACCATAATCATGGGAGACTTCAACACACCTCTCTCGCCACTGGACAGATCTTCCAAACAAAAGTTGAATAAGGAAACTATAGAACTCAATAACACTATTAATAACCTAGACCTAATTGACATATATAGAGTATACCACCCAACATCAAGCAGTTACACTTTTTTCTCAGCAGCACATGGATCCTTCTCAAAAATAGATCATATATTATGTCACAGAGCAACTCTTAGACAATATAAAGGAGTAGAGATAATACCATGCATCTTATCTGATCATAATGGAATGAAACTGAAAATCAACGATAAAAGAAGGAAGGAAAAAGCATACATCACTTGGAGAATGAACAATAGGTTACTGAATGATCAATGGGTTATAGAAGACATCAACAAGGAAAGTAAAAAATTCTTAGAGATAAATGAAAACACAGACACAACATATTGGAATCTATGGGACACATTGAAAGCAGTTCTAAGAGGAAAATTCATTGCTTGGAGTTCATTCCTTAAAAAAAGAAAAAACCAACAAATAAATGATCTCATACTTCATCTCAAAATCCTTGAAAAAGAAGAGCAAAACAACAGCAAAAGAATTAGAAGGCAAGAAATAATTAAAATCAGAGCGGAAATTAATGAAATCGAAACAAAAGAAACAATTGAAAAAATTGACAAAACTAAAAGTTGGTTCTTTGAAAAAATAAACAAAATCGACAGACCCTTAGCGATGCTAGCGAAGAGAAGAAGAGAGAGAACTCAAATTACTAGCATACGGGATGAAAAAGGCAATATCACAACAGACACTTCAGAAATACAGAAGATAATCAAAAACTATTTTGAATCCTTATACTCCAATAAATTAGAAGATAGTGAAGGCATAGATAAATTTCTTAAGTCATATGATCTGCCCAGATTGAGTCAGGAGGATATAGAAAACCTAAACAGACCAATATCAATTGAGGAAATAGAAGAAACCATAAAAAGACTACCAACTAAGAAAAGCCCAGGTCCGGATGGGTATACAGCAGAATTTTACAAAACCTTTAAAGAAGAACTAATACCAATACTTTTCAAGCTACTTCAGGAAATAGAAAAGGAGGGAGAACTTCCAAATTCATTCTATGAGGCCAACATCACCCTGATACCTAAACCAGACAAAGACACTTCAAAGAAAGAAAACTACAGACCAATATCTCTAATGAACCTAGATGCAAAAATCCTCAATAAAATTCTGGCGAATCGGATACAAAAACATATCAAAAAAAATTGTACACCATGATCAAGTAGGATTCATCCCTGGGATGCAAGGCTGGTTCAATATACGGAAATCAATAAATGTTATTCACCACATCAATAGACTTAAAAATAAGAACCATATGATCATCTCGATAGATGCGGAAAAAGCATTCGACAAAGTACAGCATCCTTTTATGTTCAAAACTCTAGAAAAACTAGGGATAACAGGAACATACCTCAATATTGTAAAAGCAATCTATGCTAAGCCTCAGGCTAGCATCATTCTGAATGGAGAAAAACTGAAGGCATTCCCTCTAAAATCTGGAACAAGACAGGGATGCCCTCTCTCTCCACTTCTCTTCAACATAGTTCTCGAAACACTGGCCAGAGCAATTAGACAGACGAAAGAAATTAAAGGCATAAAAATAGGAAAAGAAGAACTTAAATTATCACTATTTGCAGATGATATGATTCTATACCTAGCAGACCCAAAAGGCTCTACAAAGAAACTATTAGAGCTAATAAATGAATTCAGCAAAGTGGCAGGATTTAAAATCAACACGCATAAATCAAAGGCATTCCTGTATATCAGTGACAAATCCTCTGAAATGGAAATGAGGACAACCACTCCATTCAAAATATCTTCAAAAAAAATAAAATACTTGGGAATCAACCTAACAAAAGAGGTGAAAGCCTTATACAATGAAAACTACAGAACCCTAAAGAGAGAAATAGAAGAAGATCTTAGAAGATGGAAAAATATACCCTGTTCATGGATAGGCAGAACTAACATCATCAAAATGGCGATATTACCAAAAGTTCTCTATAGGTTTAATGCAATGCCAATCAAAATCCCAACGGCATTTCTTGTAGAAATAGAGAAAGCAATCATGAAATTCATATGGAAAAATAAAAGACCCAGAATAGCAAAAACAATGCTAAGCAAGAAGTGTGAATCAGGCGGTATAGCGATACCAGACTTCAAACTATACTACAGAGCAATAGTAACAAAAACAGCATGGTACTGGTACCAAAACAGGCAGGTGGACCAATGGTACAGAATAGAGGACACAGAAACCAATCCACAAAACTACAACTATCTTATATTTGATAAAGGGGCTAAAAGCATGCAATGGAGGAAGGATAGCATCTTCAACAAATGGTGCTGGGAAAACTGGAAATCCATATGCAACAAAATGAAACTGAATCCCTTTCTCTCGCCATGCACAAAAGTGAATTCAAAATGGATCAAGGAGCTTGATATCAAATCAGAGATGCGCCGTCTGATAGAAGAAAAAGTTGGCTACGATCTACAGTCGGTGGGGTCGGGCTCCAAATTCCTCAATAGGACACCCATAGCACAAAAGTTAATAACTAGAATCAACAAATGGGACTTACTCAAACTAAAAAGTTTTTTCTCAGCAAAAGAAACAATAAGAGAGGTAAATAGGGAGCCTACACCCTGGGAATAAATCTTTACTCCTCACACTTCAGATAGAGCCCTAATATCCAGAGTATACAAAGAACTCAAAAAATTAGACAATAAGAGAACAAACAACCCAATCAACAAATGGGCCAAGGACCTGAACAGACACTTCTCAGAGGAGGACATACAATCAATCAACAAGTACATGAAAAAATGCTCAACATCTCTAGCTGTCAGAGAAATGCAAATCAAAACCACCCTAAGATACCATCTCACTCCAGTAAGATTGGCAGCCATTAGGAAGTCAAACAACAACAAGTGCTGGCGAGGATGTGGGGAAAAGGGTACACTTGTACATTGCTGGTGGGACTGCAGATTGGTGCAGCCAATTTGGAAAGCAGTATGGAGATTTCTTGGAAAGCTGGGAATGGAGCCACCATTTGACCCAGCTATTCCCCTTCTTGGTCTATTCCCTAAAGACCTAAAAAGAGCATGCTACAGGGACACTGCTACATCGATGTTCATAGCAGCACAGTTCACAATAGCAAGACTGTGGAACCAACCTAGATGCCCTTCAATAGATGAATGGATAAAAAAAATGTGGCATTTATACACAATGGAGTATTACTCTGCATTAAAAAATGACAAAATCATAGAATTTACAGGGAAATGGATGGCATTAGAGCGGATTATGCTAAGTGAAGCTAGCCAATCCCTAAAAAACAAATGCCAAATGTCTTCTTTGATATAAGGAGAGTAACTAAGATCAGAGTAGGGATGAAGAGCAGGAGAAGAAGATTAACATTTAACAGGGATGAGAGGTGGGAGGGAAAGGGAGAGAGAAGGGAAATTGCACGGTAATGGAAGGAGACCCTCAGGGTTATACAGTGGAGGGGGTAGAGAGAGAGGAGGGGAGGGGAGGGGAGAGGTGGGGAGGGGGGAGGGTGGAGGATGGGAAAGGCAGCGGAGCACAACAGACACTAGTATGGCAATTTGTAAATCAATGGATGTGTAACTGATGTGATTCTGCAATCTGTGTATGGGGTGAAGGTGGGAGTTCATAACCCACTTGAATCAAAGTGTGGAATATGATATGTCAAGAAATTTGTAATGTTTTGAACAACCCACAATAAAAAATTTAAAAATAAATAAATAAATAAATAAAATTAAAAAAATAAAATAAAATCTATGTTATATATAAAAAAAGAAGTAAAATCAAGAATAAATAAATGGGATGGATTCAAATTAAAAAGCTTCTTCTCAGCAAAGGAAACAATTAATGAAGTGAGGAGAAAGCCTACAGATTGGGAGAAAATCTTTACCACATGTACCTCCGATAAAGCATTAATCCCTAGGACATATAAAGAAATCAAAAAACTTAACACAGAAAAACAAATAACCCAGTCAATAAATGGGCTAAGAAACTGAAAAGACACTTCACAGAAGAAATACAATTGATCAACAAATATATGTAAAAGTGTTCAAAATCTCTAGCGATTAGAGAAATGCAAATCAAAACTACTCTAAGACCTCATCTAACTCTTGCCAGAATGGCAATCATCAAGAATACAGGCAGCAATAAGTATTGGTGAAGATGTGGGGAAAAAGGTACACTCATACATTGCTGGTGTGACTGTAAATTGGTGCAACCACTATGGAAAGCAGTATGGAGATTCCTCAGAAAACTGGGACTGGAACCACCATTTGACCCAACTATCCCACTACTTGGTTTATACCCACAGGACTTAAAATCAGCATACTACAGTGAAGCAGCCACATCAATGTTTATAGCAGCTCAATTCACAATAGCTGGACTATGTAACCAGCCTAGGTGTCCCTCAATAGATGAATGGATGAAGAAAATGTGGTGTATATAGTCAGTGGAATATGCTCAGTTTTAAAGAAGAGTGAAATTATGGCATTTGACAGTAAATTGTTGGAGTTGGAGAATATCATGCTAAGTGAAATAAGCCAATCCCACAAAACCAAAGGCCAAATTTGTTTTCTCTAATATGCAGATGCTAATTCACAGTAAAGCAGGGGGCACTAAGGAAGAATAATATTACCTTAGATTAGGTAGAGGGAAGTGAAGGAGGGGAGGGGAGGAGATGTGGGGATAGGAAAGATAGTAGAACAAAACAGACATTATTACTATATGTATATATGTGACTGCATGACCAATATGATTCTGCAACATGTACACTTAGAAAAATGAGAAATTAATCCCATCTATGTATGGTATATCAAAGTGCATAAATGCATTCTATTGTCATGTATAACTAACTAAAACAAAAATATTTTAAGAAAGGAAAATCTTATTTGGATTAGGAAATCCATAAAGCGTGTCCATACACTTACTGGGCTGGTTTCTGACTATCTGGAGAACTGTGCTGGTATAAAACTTCCACTTCTCCATGTTGAACCAAGGAGAATGAACATTCCAATGAGTCTAAGCAACTAAGGGCAGCCCAGGCCATGTCAAATTTCTTGGTAGATATCATTTGAATCTTATTCTGATATGGGAAATCAAACTCACCTTGAATTTCTAGAGGACAAAACTGACATCTATTTGAATTAGTCATAATCATCAGTCCAACAGGTGATGTCATCACATCTCATTGTCCATCTCAGTTGAGATGAGTTGCAGGAGGGTGTTCTCTGTTACCTCTGATGCCCGACTTATAGAAACCATCCTTGAGCTCAATGCCTCAGGTAGCCTGTAGGCATCCCTGGGAAGCTAAGGCGGTGTCCCTCCTGGGCAACTGAGAGTCATTTGAAGGCTATGAACATGAGGCATGAAAGGTTAGGGTCAGCTCTCTTTTTCATGAAACACTTAGATATCAGGAAGGCCTGGGAATAAACTCAGGGTTCATGACTTGCAAAAGGATGAGAATAAAGTCTGTCCTAAAGGGAAAGACCACAGTTAAAATTGACCCTTGCCAGCCATTTCTCAGGGCACAGGTGCCCCAGAACATCAGCAGCAGAGGCTGCCCTGCCCCACCCACCTCCTGTTCCACCTTACAGCAGAGATGGGCTGGCGGAAATGACACTCCTCAGTCTCCCTGTGATGCACATGGCCACTGGGGTGACTCACAGGGACCCATAACAACGTGGCTTAAAACACAGAATTGTACTGTCCTGTGGTTCTGGAGGCTGGAAGTCTCAGACCAATGCGTTGATGGGCCGAGGTCCCTGGTGGACCTGTGTGGGGATGCTCCTTGTCTCTTCCAGCTGCTGTTGGTGGCCAGCTGTCTTTGGCATTTCCTAGCTGGCAGCACCCCACTCCCGTTCATTCCCACTGTGGTGTGGTGCTTTAGGGTGTCTTGGTTTTCACATGGCTGCCTTCTCGTAAGAACACTGGTCACACTAGATCAGGTCTATCCCTACATCAGGGTGACCTTCCTTAACTACACACACCTGCATTGGCCCTATTTCTGAGACACTGGGGGACTGGGACATCTGCATAGCTTTTTTGGGGACACACAGTCCAATTCATAACAAGGTAAAGCAGAAGTTGCTGGTAAGGCTTCTGAAGAAGTTCTTTAACTAGAACTGACTGACTGAACCCAAAAGAGGGGCCACTTGCACGGAGGCTTTGGCTCTGGTAGAGCTCCGTGCTGGGCTGCTGTGGTGGACCCATATCCTGTGCTTTCCGGGCCCTGGATCTGTGGTGTGGCCCCTCCAACTTGCAGCAAGGCAGGGAGGAGGTGGCTCTTCTGCACCTCCTTCACAGCCACTGCTCCACCTTCTGTTACTCCGTGGATGTCACCTTGGTGGAAGGAGGATATGTTAGGGTTCAGTTCAACTGCAAGTAACAGAAACCCCCAAAACAACGACATAAGCAAGATGGTGGGATTTTTTTTAAAGTCTCATAGAGGAGGGAAATTGCACAATCCTCAGAGATTCCGGCTCTTTCCAGTCCTACCTCTTTTTTCCCCTATCCTTACTGTAGGTTGCTAGATGGTTGCCAGAGATCAGTAATTACACTAATGATCCAGGTGACACTTATTTTCCAGGCAGCAAAAAGGAGGAGGGTGCAAAGGTGAAGTGGGACACTCCCTAAGCAGATGACACCCCTTCCTTCCCTAGGGCTCTGAAGCAGGGTCATCAAATGTTTCTGCAAAAGGTTGCATAGCAAACACTGTAGGCTTTGGAGACCAGGCTGTGTCTGCACAACTGCTCCACCCTGCCAGTGCCACCAAAGGCGTCCAGAGGCAGTGCATGGACAAAGGGCATCGCTGTTGCTGTGAGTCCCCTCCAAACATCAAGAGCTGCCAGTGTGATGGTACCAGGGGCGGGGCCTCTGTGGGTGACTGGGCCACCAGGCCCTCCTCAGGGGTAGGACTTATAAAAGGTTCCCTGCATCATTTGACCAGCTGGCTCTTCTCCAAGAGCCATGTGAGGATGCAGGGCCTGTCCCCACCTGTCCACCTTCTCCTTCACATAGCAGGCAACAGGAGACCCTCATCAGATGCCCAGTGCTGGCATCTTGAATTTCTGTGATAAATGAATTTTTGGTTTTATAAATTACCCAATCTTGGGTATTTTGTTGGCATGACATGAGTTTTTTGTTTTGTTTTGTTTTGTTTGTTTGTTTGTTTTGAACAGCCGTGTTCCAAATAAACCTACTTACACAAATAGGAGTGGACTGAATTGGACCTGTGGCCACAAGTCACTGACCCTCTGCTCTAGTGTACGACCCTCTCTCATTCACACTGGTGTCCATAAAGACCCTGGAGACAATAGGAACAGCTTCTGTGCCCTCTGACCAACTAGGCCCCACTCGAAGTGATGAAAATCTTACCTGAGTTGGTGACGGTGGAGCCAGCCCTGGGCTATGGGCCCAGGCTGGTCTGAACCAAAACTAATTCCACTCTGGGAAGCTTCCCACACCCCTTCCCACTTTAAATCTTGCCCTGGGTTCTCCATTATATATTAGATAGAATCCTTATGTCACAGATATTATTGGAATCCTGCTACACCTAGCTTTTGTGATCTCAGTCTTCCTCAAGCCATTCCAAAGCAACTAGGGAACATCAAAACCCCTTTGAAAGTAGCAGCACATGGCCCCAACGTAGGCACAGGGGTCAGCAAAGGTCAGGGTTTGGCCATCTGTAACCCACAGACCGAATCTGGTCTGTTTGTATCAATAAAGCTTTATTGAAACCCGGCCCACGCACACACTGTTTCTGGCTGCTTTTACACTATGCTGGCCGAGCAGAGGAGTTGTGGCAGAGAGCAGATGACCAGAAAAACCTGAAGTGTTTACATTCTGGCTCTACAGAAAAAGCTCGCAGAGCCTTGCCCGGGCAGCAGTCCAGGCTGAGAGATGCCAGCCCTGGTGGCAATGCCAGTCTGGGATCTGCGCCCACCACCTTGAGAAGCCACTCTGTGGGCTCCTCACAGTCATCCTCGTGGGAAACCAAGTCCATCCCTTCAATTCTCCCTCCTTGGAACACAAACAGCCAACCTGGAGGGCCAGTTCCCCAATGTAAACCCCCAGGAACCTCCAAAGGACCCACTAAATCAACTCTGCTTCTTGGCCCTCAGGATACAGATCTTGCCATACAGCACAGTGTCCGTCCATCTGGGCATTAGCTCTGATGTTGTTTGCTCACTTAAGAGCAGCGAGCATGACTGGGGACGCACTGAGACACTCGAAGCCCAGAAGTCCCTGTGAGGAGGGCTGCCAGGGCTTGGCGCTCACGCTGCTCACGCTGCGGTACTGGGACCAGCTCAGCATGCTGACATGTTTTCTGTGCAGCTCAAGGAGCCTCCAGGGTTCAGGGGGAGGACCCCTCCGTGCTCACAGGGCAGGAGGGCCTGGAAAGCTCAGAAGAGAATCAAGTTCACAGAAGAGCTGCCCAGGGTGCAGAAGTAGGCTCTTATGGGTCAGTAAAAAGGGCAGCATGATTTTGTCCTTTGACACAGCCCCCTGGGGACTCATACCTGTGTATGAGTTGTGTATGTTGGAGGACTGTGATAAAAGCCAAGCAAAATAGAAATAAGCTATTTCATCAGAATCCCCATGTGACAGTGAGAGCATACGGCAGTAACTCTTAAGGATTTCCCCCTCAATGAAGGAAGCCATAAACAAGGAAAGGAGACAGATGGTCCACTCTAAGAAGTTATTTTCACTGTATAAAACAACAAGGGATTAATGTCTAGAATAAACAAAGAAGTTTTGTAAATTATAAAAAAAAAAAAGTAAGTGGTTAGCAAAAGGGGCAGCAGCCAGCAAGTACACACAGAGGTGCTGAAAGCTGCTGATGTGGAGAAAAGAGCAAAACCAACCTCAGGGTGGGGCTTGGGGAGGGGATACAGAGGGGGCGGGGCCTGTGAAGCAGGGAGCCGTCCCAGAACTCAAGCAGCCCTGATTTAGGTTCCACTCCCAAGACTCGAGGGACTGTCACTCCAGGCCCAGGGGCCACGTACAAGGATGCCCACTGAGGTCTTGTCTGTGTCTCACCAAGGACGAGGGAACCTGTTATCACTGGAGAAATGGCTGCCCCCAGATGACACAGATGGCAGAGGCAGGCTGGGTTGGTGCAGGGAACAGGGAGAGGTGCCAGATGCCAGTGCGTGGGAACCAAGGGGACTGTGTGTGCATAGAGCACTCCTCAGGGAGGTCACACTCACACACACACAGCCGCTCGCTCCAGGCGCGTTGTCTTGCTGGGGTCATTGGAGTCTGAGCGAGGATTCAGAGACCAGCACACACTGAAGGAGAGCTTCCCGGGGAAGGCCAGGCCAGGAGCAGAACAGGACAAGGGAAGGCGCTCAGCCAGGGTGTGAGCCTGGGGAATGCCCAGGGAGGTCTAGGGTGAAACTCAGGCCCCAGTGCCCTCGCCTCAAGGGCGCTGGCCTTTTGTACCCTCTATGAGACAGACAGTGGCTGGGGCCACCCCCGAGGGTGCCTCCCTGCAGCGAGAGCTGCTGTCACCATCCAGAGGGAGGCACCTGTCTGCAGCACCACTCCAGCTGCCAGGGTCAGGCTCTCCACCTGGCCAAGGGGCTGGGTGGGCTCCGTTCACACCTGCAGATGCAAACACGGGTTGAACTGGTTCCAGCAGGTACTACGGAGGCCGGGAGAGGAGCGGACCGCAATGAGGATGAAACCAAAGAATGTCTAATAGAGCAGCATCTCAGACAGAGTGAGGGTGGAATGTTCTGGAAATAAGAACAGGATTAACTCACCTCTGACCTAAGCTCCCCCCACCCTTGCAAATTATTCAAGAGAGGGAGGCAGGGGGTGGGGTGGGGGCAGCGGGTGCTGCAGTTACCTGGAACCTGTCGGTGATGTGAACAGGATGGGCATCCTGCCACCTGCTGGCATGCTGGGAGGCAGAGGCTCTGGCGAGAACTCAGACCCCCTGTCCGTCAGGCAGGCTACCTACAGTCACAAAGCACCTGCTCACGGAGGCGAAGAGAGCAGCAAAGGCAGAGGTGGTGGTAGGCTCCGCTCTGCGTGACCCACACAGAAGGTGCAGAGAGAAAGGGGGATGCAGAAGGACATCACAGGGCAGGACAGCGAGGCTGGAACCACAGTGAGGAGATGAGAGCCTTCTTACAAGGATAGGGTCCTGCACCGTGGAGTGAAGGTTTCCAGCCAAATCCAGGCCCGGGTGAGTGTCGCGTGTTGTTCTGGAATCTGCTGCTGGTGGTGGCCTCTCTTGCCCGGGAAAGCAGAAAACACCCAAGAAACTGTGACCACATCTGTGTGCGTGCACATCTGCACACACAGGGGCTCACCTGTGCCTGTTGCAGGTACAAGAGTGTGCACAGGCACACGTGACGGTGCCCCCTTCTCTCTTCTGAGTCCAGCCGTGTCTCTCGTGCCTGGCAGAGTGGTGTTGGGGACTCCTCTTTCCCTCAGACTTCCAGATAAACAGCTCTTCCGAGTTCTAACAACAGCTGTTCACTTCTAGAGGCTTAGACACAGGTCAAGGGGTAGGGCCCAGGAATCCGCCTTTGAAGTCACACCTCCCAATCCCCAGCCCACTACACAGACCCCTTTACTTCCTTGTCCAACTTCAAAAATCCCACATGCAAACTCACTTCCCCAAACCTCTCCTAGCCACCTGCCCTCAGGCGGCCAGTCCTGCCCAGACCCAAGGAGAGCCCACCCACCCAGGTAGCCCAGACCACCCAGTCTCCTGGGACCAGCAGCAGCAGCCCTGGGAGTCTGTTACAAATGCCCACTCCTGGGCTCCACCCCAGACTGACTCTCCGGGTTCCCACGCTCTCTGGGTGATTCCCAGGGGGTTAAAGCTGGACAATCACAGCTCACTGGGGCCTCATCCTGTGATGAGGCTCTGCCTTCAGAGAAGCACAGTCCAGGCCTCTGGGGAGCGTCCCAAGAAGCACAACCTGAGACAGGGATTCAGGAACAGGGGACAACAGAGTGCTATAGCACTTCCTATAGGAAGAGGAAGGGAAGCAGGAGAGGGCAGAACAGGGGACGGACGAGGACAGGGCCTCCCCTGGAGAGCGCCTCAGCCTGCCTCCCAGGAGAGCCCCAGAGCAGAGCACCAACTGTGCCACAGAGCTAGTCCCACCAGAAGCAGAGGAACACCAAATCGCCCAGTGACCCACCAGTGACCCACCACAGGAGCTGCAAGACCTCCTGGGGGAGGCAGCTTCGTCCCGTCCCAGGAGAGGGATAATCAAGGAGCACAGCTCTGGCCATCGGAAGCTCAGACCACAGCTGCTGGGAGCTCAAGCCCAGCAAGAGGAGAGTGCCTCCCTCAAGACGTCTGACCAAGGGGGGTCACCAATGGGTGGGGAGGTCCTAGTCTCCTAGAGGTTCTGTAGTGAAGAAGTATAAGCCAGTGGATTAAAACAGCAGAGCGTTCTCACAGCTCTGGGTGTGTGCGGGGGGGTGGGGTGGGGGGGGGTCTGTGGTCCAGCGTCAGCAGGGCCTGGCTCCCTCCACAGCCTTGTCCAGCTTCTGGTGGCTCAAGCCCACACCGCCCAGTGCACCACGCCTTGGAGGATGGCCCACTCCAATCTCTGCATTCACCCTTGCATGGCCTTCTCCCTGGGCATCTGCGTCTGTGTCCTCTCTTAAAAAGACCAGTTTAAGTTTAGGGTCCACCCTAGTCCAGCTGATCCTTGACTTACACAGACTATTCCAAACAAGGTCCCCTTCACAGGTAGGGGGGCTAGAACTTCAACACAGCCTCTTGACAGTCACAACCGAACCCAAGACACTGAGGATAACTGAAGAGGTCACGTCCCTAACAGACACAGAGGCCACCTCACCCAGTGACACTGCAGCAAACTCGTTGTTAGCTCCTTGATGAGAAGGCAGCTAATAAAAAGCACTGGGGCCAACTTTCAGCTGCTAAAAGAACCACAATCACCCAGGCCAAGTGGCTAAAGAAAAGGAACACTTACACTTGAAGGGACACCCTCTGGCTGCTATGCTTCTCTGGAGAGAGGGAAGCATTTGGCCCTCAAGGGTGTCAGGCAGACAGCAGGGGAGGCAGCCGTGATCTTTCCACATGAAGAACAGGACCCTAGAATGCGATGCCCTTGGAGCCAGACCAAGCTGTGGATTCCCACAAGCGGTCCTCCTCCTCCAAAGTTCTTGTTTCCAGTTTCCTCTTCACCCCACAGCCTCCCCTCCCCTGAAACAGAACTGCAAGGTGGAGGTCAGTGGCTGCAGGGAAGAGCTGACCCCCGGAGGCCCCCAGCAAGCAGTCCACTCTGCCCCTGGAAGCTGCGGAACCAACTCAGAATCCAGAACAGAGGCAGTCTGGAAACCAAGGTTTTCAGCTTAAAGCTTCAGGCAGGTGAGAGAGAAAAGGGTTTTTTATTGTATTCCAAGTGAAATCAAGAGCAAGCCCAAGCAAAGAAATCAGTCCACAGCTCACAGTGAGAACAATCGGCATTCCTGCACAGGGGCTGCTGGGCTCACAGGGGAAAGCAAGAGAGGTGAGGTGGAGTGAGCCCCACACCCTCCTTGACAGCAAGAAGAGCTGCAGTGAGCCTGTGGTGGTGGATCACTCAGGGTGTCCTGAGAGACAACTCCAACGGGAGACCTGTACATACAGATAGGTGATGACACAGAGACAGATGATGGGTAGAGAGACAGATGATGGATGGATGGATAGAGAGATAGATAGATGGTGGATAGGTAGGTAGATAGATGATGGATGGATAGAAAGATAGATGATGGATGGATGGATGGAGAGACAGATGATGGATGGACAGATAGATGATGGATGACAGATAGACGATGGATGGACAGATAGATGATGGATGGATAGATAGATAAATAATAGACAGGTAGATAGATGATGGATGGATAGGTAGGTAGATAGATGATGGATGGATAGAAAGATAGATGATGGATGGATAGATAGATGATAGATGGACAGATAGATAGATGATGGATGGATAGATAAATGATAGATGGACAGATAGATAGATGATGGATGGATAGATAAATAGATGATGGACAGGTAGATAGATGATGGATGGATGGAGAGATGATGGATGGATGGATAGAGAGATAGATGATGGATGGATTGATAGATAGATAGATAGATAGATAGATAGATAGACAGACAGACAGACTCATGCAACAATGTAGCTAAGAAGTTCCATGATCTGTTATTTGCAAGTTGGAGATGAGGAAAGTCGGTGGTATAGTTCTAAGGCCTGAGACAGAGGGATGGTGTAAGATTGAATCCTGATCTGAAGATCTGAGAATCTGAGGATCAGGAGTGCTAAGGACTAAAGATCAATGTCCCAGCTCAAGCAGACAGGAGACAGAGATAAAGACTTTAGAGATAGAGATATAAATACCACACACACACACACACACACACAGTCTTTCTTTCCTCTGCCTTTCTATATTATTAAGACCCTCAGCGTCCTGGACACACCTGGGGAAAGGCGTCAGTTTGACTCAGCCCATGAACTCAAAGGCTTATCCTTCTGGAGAC
Source organism: Marmota monax (assembly GCF_021218885.2). Lineage (NCBI taxonomy): Eukaryota > Metazoa > Chordata > Mammalia > Rodentia > Sciuridae > Marmota > Marmota monax. Next base: position 26,260 of record NW_026693413.1, read on the forward strand.
ACACCCACAGACAATGTCCAACCGAGTACCTGGGTATTCTTTGGTCCAGTCAAGTTGACAAGTGGTTCCTGGGGCTGAGAAGGGGCAGCAGAGCTGGTTTAGGCCGAGGGGAGGCTGAGCTGACCCTGCCCCTCACTCCTCACTCCTGCAGGTTAGGAAAGACCCGGGAGTCCCCAGATGCTGGAGTGGGATGCCAAGGGCAGCTGAAGGTCAACAGATGACATACCTGAAGAGAAAGGGACTTTGTTATGAGCCCAGAGACCACGGGGCAGCCCAAGCTGGAGAACCTGGTTGAGTCTGCAGAAGCTGAACTGGGGGCTGAGCAAGGACAAGGCCAGGGCTGGCGGCCAGCTCCAAGGACCGGCCACGGGCTGCTGCCCTCCACGGTCAGAGGTTAGCCCATACCAGATGGTTTGCTTCCTCGCCAGGCCCATAGGTCACCCCCGGGGGAAAGTGATTTGGAATCCTGAACTGATTCCCTGCAAAAGATCCCATGCTTTAAACCAGGACTGCCAGAATCGCCCGGAATTGGCAAGATTAAGTTCTCCACCATTAGCAGAAATGAGGGTGTGTGAGCTAAATTAAGCTCAATTATAAAACAATAAAGAAAGTTACATTTCTGCACACCGGAGTTTTATGGTTGTGAAATTCGTACTTACTGTACAAGAACTTTAATTGTAATTCAAGGCAGTGGGTGATACATGCCATATCTATTGTAGAAGCAAAGTGTTTTATGAGTTAAAAAAAGAAAAAAGGAGAAAGTGTGCCTACTGGAGTTTTAGAACCTGTCTCTGTTTATAGTTCAGCCTCTCCATCTTATAGATTACCTGACACCTTTCCTCAAACCCAACTTCCCGTAACTATATTAGTTATGATTCTTTCTGCTTCGAATGACAAAAACTCTTAACTCAAATAAGCTTAAGAAAAGGAAAAAGAATTTCTTTGCTCACACACCTGAAGAATCCAGAGGTCATTATTGCTTCAGGCATAGTTTGATCCAGGACTCACATGACCTCACAGGGATGGAGCTTATGTCTCTGGGTTTCTGGGCTCTGCTCCCCTGAGTTTAGTCCATGCTCAGGACCCATGAACCACAAGAAATCTGATCCAATTCAGCCCTGCAATCTTCTCACATTCCAACAGAAAAAGGAAGTATGCTTCCCTGATACTTCCAACCAAAACCTGGAAAATGGTTCCTTTGGGCTGTGCTGCGTGAGGGTTACGTCATGTGACCATCAGGAAGTCAATCGCTGCTCCAACGGGTGGGACATGCTGGCTGGCTTAATTGAGCTGCTTTACCCACACAGCATCCTTGGAGAATAGAGGAGCAATGCTCTCCCCCGGGACTAGGAGCTGACTGCAGCACAGTGTTGTTTGTTTTTGTTCTGCTTCTCCTTCCAGGGCAGACTAATGGTTCCAGTTCCCGAGCCTGGGAAACAGCCCATTTGTTTTCTCATTGTGGAGCTGCGGAAAAACTCCATGAACTCCCTGGTCAATGTCCTTGGCTGTAAGTAAAATAAACTGGTTAATGTCCTCGGCTGTAAGTAAGACAAACCAATGCAAGTGCCTCGGGTGGAAAGAAGGCCAGGAATGGAGGACAGGAAGGAAGGACAAACTGTCAAGCCACAGACACCAGTGACGCGTGTGCATCGAGCCTCTGGGAGAGACAGAAGCAGGCCTTGGAAAGCCATGGAAACCTCTGCTTTCTGTCTCTCATCCTTTCCACGTGTTCCTGTCAGTCTTCCTCTCATTCTAGTCAGCGCTCCCTCTGCTTCTCTGTGTGCATGGCAGAATGGCGGAACGTGTCCCCTAGGGGGGACGTTTGGCAACTTGGGGGATTTCCCTAGCTCTTGTTTCGCCTGTTTCTCTAAATCCTTGGCTCTGCCGGTAACTCAGGTGAGCCACAGTCAGAGCGTTCATTTTCCCAGCCACAGGGACTGGCTCAGCCATAGGCATGTGCCTCAAGCAGAGCCTAGGAGATGCAGTGAGGTCATCAGTGGGGCTTTAGGGAACTAACACTGAACTCTTCTTTGTGGACTTAGACTTGAGAGTTGTAAACTGGAGCTTCTACAGCTCTCTTGGCACCATGATCTGAGATTGCACCAACACTAAGAAAACAGAGTCAAGAAGTGGAGATAGCCTGGATCCTGTTATAATATTTAGGTCCTTGGATCAAGTGACACCTTCATTGAGTCTTACCTTTCAATGTTTGGTTTTTTTGTTTTGTTTTGTTTTGTTTTTTGAGAGACAGAGAGAGAGACAGATAGAATTTTTTAATATTTTTTCTTTTTTAGTTTTCAGTGGACACAACATCTTTATTTTATTTTTATGTTGTGCTGAGGATCAAACCCAGCGCCGCACCCATGCCAGGCAAGTGTGCTACCGCTTGAGCCACATCCCAGCCCCTCAATGTTTTATTCCAGTCAATAAATGCCTTTCAGAGTAAGCCCCTCCGACTGGATGTCAACCACCTGTGCCCGAAATAATTCTGCCATACCATACTGACATGTTGCCACCCACATAACATGTAATGTTATAGTACCAGGCTGGGTTAAGTGTCTACACCTGGCCCAACCAATTTGGCCCAAAGGATTTTGTGATCTTAGCAAGGTTACAGGCAGTCCTAATGGAAGGAGACACAGTGGGAAGCCGAGCAGAAACACCACCATATGCAATTTATCCCAGTGCATTCGGTGCTTAAATGCCTCTCTGCACTTTAGGTAGAAAAGAGTAACTCTACCTACTTGGTTTATATTCTCGGTGTATTGATGAACCTCACAAAGAAGATGTACTTATTCCCCTTTATCCATGGGAGATCCATTCCAAGACCCCAGTGCATGCCTGAAACTTCAGATAGTACCCAACCCTAGACATATACACTATGCTTTGTACTATACATATGCATCTATGATATAGTTTAATTTATAAATTAGGCACAGTAAGAGGTTAACAACGATAAAATACAGCAATTATAACTATGAACAATGATAAAAGTTGTGTGGGTTTTGTTACCCAAAACCATGGGAAATGGGAGACCTCTGTAACACACGAGGTTGTATTGGTACATTTCTCCCCCAGGGCACCTCCACTGGCAGAGAACATGGTGGTTGTGTGCTGGAATTGTCTGTGATCCTCTTCTTTGTCACAATGCTTTCCACCAGGCCCCTGGCTGCAGTGGCCTCCTCCTTGGTAAGAAGCACAGCGAGCCAAAGGAAGGGACCCATCAGGTACAGCTACATACTGCGGACAGAGTGGTGACCACGTCAGCCTTGGGAACCCTGGAAGCCCTTCAGATGGTCTCCCTCCAGCCCCACTCCCAGTGCATGCCTAATGGCAGAGATGCTTTCAACAGCCAAATTCAAACCCACTCACCACAAGTGAACATTTAAGGTCCCACCATCAGTCTTCATAGGTTATATGGATTTGTTTAAATCTTTTGACTAAAAATATCTCACCCCCTCCAAAATAATTCATGTTCTGAAGTCCTAACCCCAAATATGGAACCCCTGCAATATTTTGAGGGGAACCTATGGGAAGAAATTGGATTTGGATGAGGTCATGAGGGTGTGTCCCTTGTGATGGGATTGGTGTCCCAAGAAGAGAAGAAAAACGGAGCTCTCTCCTTACCCCATGAGGACAGAAAGAGAAGGGGGCCCTCTTCCAACCAGAAAGAAGGCCTTCACCAGGAATTGACTTTGCTGCACCCTGATTTATTCTTCTGGCCTTCAAAACTCTAACAAATAAGTGTCTATTGTTAAAGGCAAGTGTTCTATGGTATTTTGTTATAGCAGCTTGAGCAAACTAAACATGTTGGTCTAAAAAGTTGGATGAAGAATTGTCCTGGGAATGAGGAGAAAGAAACAAATCTGTTTCTTAATGTGACTGTTTGCTGAGTCCAATGTGGATATCAATCTATTCTTGTGTACTAGGGAAAGTTTTTCTCAGACACAGCTTGCTTTCAAAGATTATTTAAGTCATCAAAATTGATTCAGATTTGCAAATCATCGAGGACTGCAGCAGTACAAATGTAAACAGGGAACAGGTGCAGGATGCTGAGTGATGACCAGAGGCAAGTGGTTGTGTGATACTGAGTGACAAATGGGAGAGGAATGAAATGAAGCAGGAGACAGCCTGGCTACTGAGGAACGTGTGTACCCAGTGACCATGCACATCACTCAGGGTCCAAAGGCAGCACCTAGGAGGAGCAGAGAGATGTGCACACATGTATACATGTATGTGAGCATGTATGTTTTTACATACCATATATCATAGTACATTCACCTATCCCATATTATACAGTATACATTCTGCATTGTGTATTACATGTTATATATTCTATGACTGAATAGTATTTATATGGATATATGTTTTAGTCAGCTTTTTCACTATGACTAAAAAAATCCCACCACCACAATTGTAGAGGAGGAAAAGTTGATTTGAGGGTTCCTGGTTTCAGAGGTCTCAGTCCATAGACAGCAGGCTCCATTCCTCAGGGCTCAAGGTGAGGCAGAACATCATGGCGGAAGAGTGAGGTGGAGGGAAGCAGCTCATATGATGATCAGGAAGCAGAGAGAGGTCTCCACTTCCCAAATACAAATATATACCCAAATCCATGCCTCAAGGTCCCCCCTCCTCCAGCCACACCCCACCTGCCTTCAGCTATCACTCAGCTAATCCCATCAGGCAATTGGTTCACTGATTGGGTGAAGGCTCTCACAACCCAATCGCTTCTCCTCTGAACCTTCTTGTATTGTCTCACACTTGAGCTTTTGGGGGACACTCACACCCAAGCATAACAATATGTATTTCATATAAACAGTGATTTGACCTCACACATGTATGGAAGCTGTTGTCCTGGAGTCTGAGGCTGGAGCCCGCGGTCTACGGGGCAGGCAGTGGGAAGAGAAGATGGTCATGAACCATGAGGAACATGGCCAAGCTGGAACCCACAGGACAAACTGGCTGCCACTTCCCTTCCGTCCTCTGAGTCTCCCACCAGGCTCTCCTCGGGCCTCCACGCCAGAACACACAGGAGAGGGGGCTCTGTGAAACGGAGTTTAGCCCCATCAACACGTCATTGCCAGTGACCTCATCCGGACATCTTAGTAAGAAAGAATAAACATTTGAGGTGATGAATATGCTAATTACCTTGATTTGATTATTACACATCATACACCTGTATGGAAATACCATGCTGTACCCTCCAATTATGTCAATCATTATGTGTAAATTTAAAATAAATTATACATAGGTATATATTTTTTAAATCAGTTTTTAAATTGCCTTAAAACTCAGTGCTATAAACTCCTTTCTTATGCTCAGGTATTCAGTGAGCCAGGAATTGGGACAAGTTACTGTAGCCATGGTCATCTCTGCTCCACGATGTCTGGTACCTTGAAGGTTGGGACTTGTGGAGGCTAGGACCTCAGCTTCTCTCTTTTTTTTAATTTTTATTAGTGCATTATAATTATACAGCTATATAACATTCATTGTTATATATTCATATATGCACAAACATAGTTTGGTTAATTTCATTTCCTAGTATCTTCCCTTTCCTTCCCCACCTCTCTCTCTTCCTCTACTGATCTCGCCTCTATTTTCATGAGACATCCCCTTTTTTCTCTCCAGATTTTAAATATGAAAGAAAACATGCTGCTTGGCTTTCTGAGTTGGCTTATTTCATTTAACATAATGTTCTCAAATTCTATTCATTTTCCTGCAAATGACCTAATTTTGTTTTTCTTTGTGACTGAATAAGTCTCCATGGTGTGTATCTTAACGCATTTTCTTTATCCATTCATCCACTGATGGACACCTGCCTGCTACCATAGTTTGCTATCGTGAGCTGTGCTGCTATAAACATGGGTGTGCATGTGTCTACTGTACAATGGCTTTAGTTCTTTAGGACAGACACCAAGGAGTAGCGAGCTGGGTCCTGTGATGGCTCCAATCCTAGCCTCCATGCTGTTTTCCACGTGGTTGGGCCCCAGCTCCTTGTACACATGCATCCCCTTGAGAAAGTACAGGTCGAAGCTGGGGTCTAGCCTCATAAGTCCCACAGTATCCCTTCCACCATTTGTTCCTGGCTGAACCAGTCACAAGCCTAACCCATGTTCGTGGGGAGGAAACATAGACACCCTGGGCTGATGGCCAATTGCATTGCAGTGAGAAACTGGTGTGACATATGGATCTACAGGTGGCCATCACTGGAAAACACACCTGCCTCAGGGGCAATGGTAAATAGGGACTACAGTTGTCCCCTGTCACAGTAAAGTCATCCTAGTGCCATTTTGTTTCGTTAGAGCATCCATCTTCTTCTAACAATGTAGGATAAAACATTCCACCAGCTCTCATTAAGAGCTCCACGTTCCTGAAAGGTCTAGCACTGGCACAATCCAAGGCTTCCAGAGGCCATGAGGGGACAGAAATTGGGTAAAGATGATATTTCACAGATATATTATGACACTTTTCCTTTTAAATAACAAATACCCAACTCAAAAGGGCTTAAAACACAAGAGAGAACATTTTTGGCTCACATAAATAGGAAATTCAAAGAAGGATTCTGCTCTCAAGTAGTGTTTGATCCAGGAATTCTGACTGCTCTGGCATGGCTCCACCATTTGCATTGAGGATTCCATCCTGAACTTGCATCTGAACCGATCTTAATCTCCTAATTCCCAATAAAAGAACAATTTCCTGACCAACCCAGCAAAATTCCTGGAGAATAGTCTGATAGGTCATCCCTGAACCATTAAAAAGAAATAAAGAGCTTCCACTGGCCACGCTTGGGACAAGCCAGAGTACCTAGTGAGTCCCAACCATACCACAAGACAGAGTGTGCACAAGGCTGTGGTGTGGGGGCGTTTCCCAGATGAAGACAAGTGAAGCAGACTAGCACATTCCACTTCACCACCCAAGAGACAGAAGTGTAAACACTACTGATATTTCAATAGTCAGTAACCATTCGCTTGTGCATGTGGGTATCCCCAGTCTACATGAACATCCACGTGATTCCCTTAGAAATAAAATGTCAGTCAATTTTACTCCCGGGAACCCAGGGGGAAAGCTCTTTAAGTAAATACACAGAGCTATTTGACCCTAGAGGAGATTGGGTAGTAACACTAGTTGTGACCCAGCCTCCGAGGAAACATCACACCTCACATCCACACACATCAGCTTAAGAAGCCGGCCTTGGCTTTGGCCTGCTAGGGCTACCGTGACAACGTACCATGAACTGTGACTTAACAACAGTCGGTCATCGGGTCGCAGTTCTGAAGGCTGGAAGTCAAAGATCAAGATGTCAGCAGAATTGGCTCCTGGGAGGCTGTGAGGGAGACCCGCCCCAGGCCTCCCCCCCAGTGTTTCAGCTTCTCCGCTACTGTGACCAAGGATCTGAGCAGAACAGCTACAGAGGAGGACAAGTTTATTCGAGGGCTCACAGTTTCAGAGGTCTTCGTCCATAGAAGGCTGGCTCCATTTCTCAAGGCTCGAGATGAGGCTGAGCATCATGGCAGAAGAGTGTGGGGGAGGGAAGCAGCTCACATCATGGCGATCAAGAAGCCCAGAGAGACTCCACTCGCCAGATACAAATATATACCCCAAAGCCACGCCCCAATTCACACCTCCTCCAGCCACACCCCACCACTTCATTACCACTCAGTTAATCCCTATCAGGGGATTAAATCACTGATTGGCTTAAGACTCCTACAACCGGAACATTTCTCCTCTGAACCTTCTTGCACTGAATCCCACATGAGATTTGGGGGGACATCACACCCAGCTTCTGGTTAGTTGGCAATCACCAATACCATCCTGAGGTCTGCCTTTATCTCCACACACACACATACACAAACACACACACACACATACACAAACACACACACACACTGTTTTCTTTTTCCATAAAGAGTCAGTCATGTTGAATTATGGTCCACCCTAATCCTCTACTTTCTCCTGATTATCTCTGTGAAGGCCCTTTCTCTAAACAAGGTCACATTCTAAGGTTCTGGAGGTTAGAATTCCAACCATTCTGGGGGACATGATTCAACCTCAAGCCTCATTTCATAGTAGAGAGCTCTACATCAGAAGAGTAAGTATACTCAAAATTCAGTCAGTACTCCCTAAAATTGATAGGCTACAGCAGCTTTTTAGCTAAGACCAATATTTTCTACCATAATACTTCTTGATCTTTCCTGGAAAGCAAAAACTAATGCTTCCTCTGCTGTTAGCACAGTATGATCATTGACTACTTCCTGGTTATTTGGATATTTCCTAAAATATTATGTAACTTTTCCCTCTACCTGTAAGTAATAGAAAAGACCAAACACAGTTCCAAACCTAGAGGTTAAAAGGCACGACTTGCCTGTCAGAGTCAACGTAGTAATAGCCAGTGTTGTCAAAATAATCAGAAATGTCTTCATTCCTAGTAAATCTGCCAGGCAACTCAAGTGCATCTGAGGAGTTGGATACAGAGTGTACTGGAAAACCAGATCCAACAGGGGATCTGGAGACTGAAGCAGGCGTGGAGGAGGCAAACACGAAGCAAAGCTTACACATTATTTTTTCAAGATTTTTAAAGTTGCATTTCTCTTTGGTCAGCAAAAATAGTGATCTATCTCATAAAGGGAAAAAGAAAACCACCATCTATCACCAGCTCACCAATGCAATTGCTTCCTCAGTGGCTGCACGCTCTGGAAATGGAGGCTCAAGCCCTATCTGCTCACTGTTGAATTCTGAACCTGTCTATGCTTTCTTGTCCATTAAATTGTTAAGTCCCTTTGCTAGAGGTTGCCTCTGTGCATTGCTGATTAGCTCTAAATTTAACTGGACTTTCAGGGGGAAATCTAGAATTCAAATCCACAGAGACTGAAACTACTGACCTGTAACTGTCAGTCTTAATCTCCCCAATGTACCACAAGCACGTCCATATTTATGACAGTAAGTGAATGAATTCCAATTTTAAAAGTGTTGAAAAAAAAATAGTCTCCCTCGTCATCCAAGTGGCAGATGCCCTCAAAGGAAGCAGAAGGACTGAAGATAACATTTTCAGGGAAGCACAGGCTATTCAATGCCAGATCACTAGAGACCAAACTCGAAACATTTTTCCCTATCGCCTTTTTATTGGTCACCTAGTGATAGGAGAAAAGACAAGTGACACTCAGTTTTATTGTAAGTCACCTTAGGTATGGACAGTGCTGTGGTTGGGTACCTGTTCTAAGTGCTCTGTTTTAAGGACTTATGTGCTTTGGACTTGGGGCAAGCATCAGGATATTGGCCACACACTTGCAAATGAGTTAGTGAGGAACATGTTCATGATATGTTTGATATTAATAAATCCCACACGTATAACATGAGCAATTGTTGGACTTGGACTTTTTGTTAAATACATTCTTCTCACTTTTCTTTTTTTTAGAAAATTTTTATAAAAATAAGTTGGGAAGGAAAGGGGATGATGAAGAGGTGGACAGTTTTCTCTCACTGGCCAACTTGTCATTTCTTACTCTGTGCCCACCACATCCCAGGTCCACACCACTGCGCCCTCACCCCAAAAGACAAAGCCCTTTAACATCTGTTTGGGGAATGATAACATTTTCCTTGCTATTTACAAATCATGGTCTGCTCAGTGGAGGGTCCTGAGGCTGAATGAGCTGGTTGAGTGAGAGGCTCTGGTGAGTCCCCACCTCAGGCTGGCTGTTGTGACTTATCATCTAAGCTACATGCATCTTGCCTGGTGCTGACTGTAAGTGCCCTATGTGGCTCTGCTAGGAACCTGCAAGGATGGTAGGAAGAAAAGATCCCTGCTGGCTCTGAGGGTGGGGAGGTGAATGGAAGCAGGTGGGGTTGGAGCTTCCACTTGCAGAGAGGTTAGAATTCAGAGATGCAGAAGGCGGCAGGGGTGGGGGACCACTTGGACTTTTTACAAGTTGAATCAAAGCCCAGCCAGTAAAGAGCTCACACTCTAAAAGCTGAGGTGCCCCTTCTCACCAGGCACTTGAGTGAAGAGGAAACACATCAGAATCCCAGAGAGCTGAGCAGGCCCAGGGCAGGTGTCTGCAAAAGGCTCAGGCCTCTTCCTACACTCCCTGGTCCCCACCACCCAGCCTGCACGTTACCACTCACACACACACCAACTCGTCCTTCATCAGTAATTTGGAAAAGAAAGGAAATCTTGTATTAAAATGTGAATCTTTAATTGTTCCAACTCTGAACCCAACGTAAAGTGGCCCAAAGTGAAACCACTCTGATAAATACCTGTTAGGATTAAACTAACGAGGACACTTGCCCCCAGAGAGCTGCTCCTCCCAATGTTTGCTGACTTGCATTATTAATAGCATCTGTCCTTCTTTACATAGGAAACTTCAAAACTCCTCTGTAAAGGTCAAGGAGTTGAAAGTCACTGCCGGATCCCAACACAGTGGGGCTGTGCTGGACAGCACGTGGGGGCCCAGTGCAGACAGGAGTTTCCCACACTCCCCCTGAGCTTCTCACAGTAGGCCCAGCAGGACGTGAGCCATGGCTGCTGCTGTGTGGGAAGAGTGGAAGGGAAGGCAGGGTCGCACCTCTGGGAACCTCCCCCTCTCCAGTGTGAACACGAGGCCAGAAGCAGAGCCCACCCGTGAGCTTCCCTGGCCACACAGCTCACTGGAAGTCTTCAGCACTTTGAACCTCATTTCCTGGTCCTCGTTTTCCATCCAGATAATGATGTGGATCAAAGAAGTATCTGAAAGCATTCTATGAGTTTTAATGCACTGTGTGAGTGGAAGGGGTTGCCACTGAAAACTTAATCCCCAATGGCATTTGGCATTTGTACGTTGGGCCTTTGGAGGTGCTTAGGTTAGATTAGGGCCTGAGAGTGGGCTTTTGTAATGGAATAAATGTCCTTATAAAGAGACACAGGATCTCTCTCCCTCTCCTCTCCTCCCCTTCCCCTGTTCTCCTCCTTCTTCTTCTTCTTCCTCCCCCTCCTTTTCCTCCTCCCCTCCCTCCTCCCTCCTGTTCCTTCTCCTCCTCCTCCTCTTCTTCTCTGTGTACCAAAAAATTCCATGTGAGCACATAATCAGAGATCCTCTCCAAACCCAGGCAGGCTGGCACACCAATCCTCAACTTCCAAGCCTCCATAATAGTGGGAGATAAATGTCTGTCATTTCAGGCACCCAATGTATGGTATTCTGACACAGCAGCCTGAAGAGACTGAGACAGCAGTCTTCTTCTAGATGACTTTCTGAAGAAGTTGCAAAAAAAAATTAAGAAGAACAATTAGAAGTTTTGCTCTTAATTCATTAATCTCACTCTTTCTAAGTGCTAGCTATACACCAGGCATGGTGCCCAGATTTTCACATATTCTCTTAATATCACCTTCAGAACCATTCTGTGAGGTGTGGATTGTTAGTGTTCCCATTTTATATGTGGAGAAGTATATAACCACCCTGCCCAAGGCCAAGCTCCTGGGATGCTGGGAACCAGGACTCCCCTCAGAGCATGGGGTCTGTAGCTCACCTTCTCCCCACCACACAACCTCCAAGGCTTGCACTCCCTGGTGCTGCACGTGGGATTATAAGATCATGATTCATTTCACTGAATCTATGTGTCATGGAACCACCTCTCTAAGCACCTCAGATGCAGTGTCACATACCACTGTGATTGTGTGTTTTTTTGTTATGCAGCATTACTGTCACGAGAGATAACTGCTCTATCAGGGCATTGCATGGTCAAAGGAGAAAACCACAGGTTCACTGAAATGTCCTGCTCTCTCCTAACCACAGCTCTTCTGTCCCCAACACACCTGCTAGCCCACGCCCTACCACCAGCCATGTGAGCTCCAGCTCTCAGCCTCAAGGTCACTTCCTCCAGAAAGATTCTCCTGGTACCCCCCCCCCCTTTCTCCTCCAAGGCACTGGACACACTTCCCAATTTATTGTGCAGCAAATGGATAAAAGTGTTATTTCAGGAGGTGGCAGGAGAATTCCTTTGAAACAAGAGGATGAATTAGTGAAAAATAACTGTTACGGCTGTTTGCTAAGATGCTGGACAGTAAACAAGGGGGAAGGGTGTGCTCAGTGGAAAGGGGGGTGGGAATGACCCAACTCCATGTGTGTGCAGCTCTTCAGAGAAACCTTTAGACAAGAAGGAGGGGGGGGGTGGCTCCAGCACCCAGATGTCATGAATAACTGTCCCCAGCCAGAGCACAGTGCACCAGAACTTCCATGCAGATTGCTCAGTGGATATTTGAACATGATTGGGATTGTCTTATTCCCCATGTCCTTCCTGACTAATTGGGAGAAAAGTTCTACATATTGATAAGTCTTCTGTGCTTATATGCAAGCCAGGGTAACACCACTAGGGTGTTGCCCAGTTCCAGGGCCACATCTGAATGGAGGAGATTTGGAATGACAGAATGTAGCCTAGCTTACAAAAGGAATTGCACATGATATTTAAGTATAGCCAACTCAGACCTACTAATAAAGCTTTTTATTTTAAAGGATATTTCTTTAGATAGTGTGCTTTTATTTCTGGATAACATCCATTAATAATTACCTTGTACTATATATGTAAATGTTGTTTCTCCAGTGTTTGATGAGTAGGTCTTGAATGAGAAATATACCCCTCCCTCACATTGAAATGATAACTAACATTACCTTTCAAGAAAATGTTTGCAAACTAAAAAAGACTTCATTGAGCTCTTATCTGAACCATTACAAATTTTAAACTAATGAAATTTAAACAAATGAGATGTGCTATCAGAGATACTGATTTTTCAGAAAAAATGTGACTTAGATTATTAACACAAACATATAAATGGAAAATTATACTCTTTATTAATTTTTGTTTCTGTCAGGGGAAGAAAGGATCCAAAAACTAAGTCACTTTTACCAAAACAAACAAACAAACAAACAACAACAACAAAGCCATTTATGACTATATCCATCAAAAACCTTGCATTAAATGTTCTAATTACATTATCAATAATAACCCATAACTGGAAACTATCCAAATGCCTATTGCCTATAAAATGGATAATTATAGGTATTACAGAATAAGTGTTGCTAAATGGAAATTAGAGCCCTTCTTTCTTGGTTTTCAAATAAGTTCCTGTACTAGGTACCAACAGACCAGATTAAAAAATCAAAATGGAGTCACTTGCGCTAACATTTCACCTGGCTGAAACTAAACTGTTTATCTGAACTCCCAAGAAATCAGAGGTAGAAAGATAATAGCCAAATTTTCCAATCAGGACAGTTTCGACTGGCATAATAATGAAATTCCTTCAGCTTTAATTCTTATACACACACACACCCAACCACACACACACACACACACACACACAAAATAGTGGCCTGAGGTAATCTGATTTAACCAATCAGTTATTCTTCTATTGTCCGTCTTCCTGTCCCCACCTTACAAGGTAAATAACTTTGCAGTGATCAATCTGCCTTTTATTGAAGCCCTTTCCTGTCTATGTAAGGAGCCTCCTCTGCCCGGCTCTGGGAACGCTCATGATGCCCAGTTCCAGAACAGAAAATAAAGCCACAGGAGATCTTTAAACAACGTTGTGCATTTGTTCATTGATGGTTTCTGTTCTATTTCATACATTATTTCATGTTAGTAAAATGATAGATTGTACTAGAACGATAGCATCACCATGGGACAGTGCTCTGTGGAGCGTGAACACACCTGAGCTGGACCTCACACCCAAGGAGCCAGACGTGAAGATTTCATTTCTAAGACTACAAAAGCAAGCAATGCACATGCATGCAGTTAGAAGGCACACCAATGGTCAGCTTTTGAGGGGGTGGTGACAGGGAAGGGACCAGAAGGTTTTCTGGAGCTGGCAACTTAGTTTCTTTCTCAGAGCCAAAACCACAGGAGCCTGTTTTGTTGTTGAAAAATGAACACATGGAGTTTTTCCTGTGTGCACATACACTTCAATACAAATGTGTTCTTATTTTAATTGAAGTTAAAATAATAATAATACCCAGGTAAAGGGGCAGGGTAAGGGAGAGGGAGAACTTGAGAAGAAAGCAGGTGTCTACAGTCCATTGTTGAAGATTGGGTTGGGATTCTGTCTGATATACACCAAATTCAAAATGAAAGACTGTGAGAAAATATCAGGACAGGTAGAGGACTCAGCACACGGGAAATGCTGAAGGACGATACAGGAGACCACCCATTCAGCTTCACCAGCCATGCCAGTGATGGCATAGGCAGGCATCCCTGGGGGGACAGAGCAGGGGCCATACAAACCATCCTGAATGTGGCAGAGCACAGCTGAGCCCAGGGAGGAAGCCTGGACCTCGGGTTTGCCAGAGTCATGGCTCCTCACACTTCTGTAGTTCTCAGCCCCCTCTTCTACCAAATGAGCTAAGAACACCTGCCCCCCAGGTTGGTTTTAATGATAAAGCGAGATGAAGTGTGAATATGTTTATCAATTGTGAGGGACCACGCAAATGAAGTTACCAGCTTATTTAGTGCTTTCTATAAACCAGACCAAAAAAAAAATGTTGGTCCTGGTCACAGTGAGCTTACAGTCTAAATGCAAGAGTATGTTTTTATCTTTCAGGTCAAAATGATTCATCCTGAGCAGATGAGCACCAGAAAGCAGCAGGCTCTTCCATTACTCATTTACAAAGCTCTTATTGAAAACACAAGATCCAAGACTTCAAAACAACACCATTTAAACTCAGAAGTCCCCTTTGTAATCCTCCAGAGAGGTAAGCGATGGCCTCATTATCTGGTGTTATCAGACGGGTTTTATCAGGATGTGATCATCTATTGCTCACACTTGTCATTTTTATGAGGCTGTCCTTCCAATGCATGTGGCACCCAACTCTAATTTAGTCTAATTTTGGATCCACAAATATAAACTTCATGTAGCATTTCACTTATCTCTAAAATAAAGTTATTGCTCTAGTTCTCAATTCCTTTCTGGAACACATTATTGTTTGTTGAGTTATTTATCTTACTTGGAAAATTAGAATATTAACTTTGAAGTCCTTCACATTAAAATGTCATTTGTTAATTTGCATTAAATAGCTGGCATTACAGGCCCAATTTGCTTCTAGCTGTTACTAATTATTAACATTTTTTATCTTTGCACTTCAAGCATTTGTTTTGATACCCTCCTTTCCTATCTGTTCCAAGTCATAAATCATCCAGGAGGAAGCAATTAAGCTGCCAGATTGCCCTAATGGTATTCATCCTGGGAGATTATTTGTACTACCAACTAGAGTTTGCCTTTTAACAACTGGTAAAGATCAATCTGTTTCAATATTGAGAATTAAAATACAGAGACTTCCTAATTTTTAATTATTCTTTGCAGCAATGTCCAGGGCCTTGTGTTTGACTTTGAACTGCTGGCCATGGGGAAAACTGAACTGAAGGGACAATCCACTTCTTCCTAAAACACATCGCAATCCTGGACACACATTTCAATGTGTTTTAAAGACGTAGTTAAGTTAAAAAGTAAAAGAAATTTTAAGGTGCTGCCAGAAACTAAGGATGAGCTTGCAAGATGATGCCCTGAGTGGCAGACCTTGGACACGGGCCCTAACAGCCAAGAGCCAGGGTTTAAATAGCATGTTGGGAGACATGATGGGTTCTGAGCCCCTTGAGAAAGGAAGAATACCACTGTAACCACTGCAGCCAGAATCTCTGAAGATCTGCCACCATGAAAAAGATGTTCTGTTGTTAGAAGTGAATTGCATTAGTAATCATCTCTGACGGTGTAAGAAATTATCCCAAACCGTCACAACCTAAAAACACAAGCACACATTAATTAGCTCATGGTTTCTGTGGGTCACTCATCCTGGTGGGCTTAGCTGGGCTTTTTCCTCAGTATCCCTATAAGGTTCCACTCAAGGTTTTAATAGGGCATTGCTCTGCCTCTAAGCCCACTCCTGTTGGCAGGATTTAGCTCCTCACAAGCTGTTGACCCAGAGCCTCCATTCAAGTGTGGGCTAGAGGCTCCCCCCTGTTCTCTCAGCCTCTGGGAGCTAGCCACATGGTGGCCAAATTTCTATAGAGAACAGGCAAGAGGCAGGAGATGGAAAGATGAAGGCCAGGGATCCTGTGACCTGGTCTCAGAGGCAGCTTCCCACCATTTGTGCCACTATCAATTTGTCTGTCAGCTTGCATTCAAGGGATGGGGCTACACAGGAGTGCAAATAACAGAGAGAGAAGGCTGGGACGGTCAGATATGGGAAATGGCAAGCCCCAAATAGTGTGGCCTGGGAAGAGGGGCTGAGAAAGAACACATTGATAACATCGATCCTTTCCCAGTCCATCCTTTTCCAGTGCCAGGACAATCCCTGGGAATGAAGCAAACATCATCTAGTGACACCACAATCCTTGGGGAGGACATATTCATCCAGCCCAGAATGGTAGTCTCTGGGAGGAAGCCAAAGCATTGATCCTTTCCCAAATAAATCCTTCACCAGTGACAGTACAGTGGGACCCTGAAGGGAAAGAGAAGCACTGAACACTGACCCCAGACCCTCCATTCTTCCCCAAGTAAAAACATTGCCCAAGAAAAACGAATTTAAAATTCTCACAAACCTGTTTCCTGAGAGCCCAAACTGACCCGCTCTGTCAATAATTAAGTCACTTCTCAGTGTAGGATATATAAGCACAGAATCCCCCTTTGGCCAGTGGCTTATTTTCCATCAGGAAATTGAGTCCGTCAGATGCATGACTCTGCCACTGAATAAAGACTGTGCTGATCTGTGAAGTTTTCATGGGGCTCAGTTGTTTTGTGCTAACAGGGGCCATCTTTGAAGCTGCCCACCACAACCAGCTATTTATCTAGATCCATGTGTTCCTGTCCAATAGTGAGCTCAGTAGAACTTGGAGGAGGGTCCCCACAGAGCCAAGACCCAGTCTTGGGAAGGGGTGCTGCCAGCTGGTACTGGTGTCTCTGGGTACAATAAGGGTGTTATTGGTGGTGGGAAAATAAGCCAGGAGTAGAACCATGGCTAGCCACAATGAGATCATGGCTGGAGTGATGCTTCAGGAATGGAGTAGACAGGAATTGGGAGTGTCCTCCCTCACTCCCCTTCCATCCTCACTCAGAGAACCTGATGAGCAAAAGCTAAAGGAGAGAGGAGCCTCCTCCATTTTAGTGACAGAGGGGGAATGTGGTTTGCAGAATCCCAACCCTGGCATCATCAAACAGAACGTGCAGGAGCCGAGAGCTCACCACTCCACCTGAGCACAGAAGGCAGGAAGAGAGGTCGTCCTCTGGACCCAAGGAGTGGCAGGAGGTTTCTCTTGCCTTGGGATCTGGGCAAGATATAATTTTCAAGTCTCCAAGGAAAAGTCAAAACACTACTTTTAGACATAGCTTAGGTGCAGAGTCAATTTACACCATCCAAAAAGTGCAGGAATCTTGAAAAATAAGAACAACAAAAAAACTCAGGCCAGTGAAATCCTGTGGTTTACAGAGGAAACATGAAAACCCACCCTCCCCAACCTCCTGTGGAGTGGACAGTAGGCCTCCCCTGTGTTGAGAGCCACAGTTTAGTCGGAATGACGCCTGGCATTTTGCTAGAGGGAATGGTTGAAAGGTGACCCTGCTCCAGGATTATGGAGGCTCAGGGAATAGGGAAGCTCAGGGATTAGGGTGGATCCTACTGGGATTAGGGCAGATCCTGCTGCCTCGGGCTCTGCTACTTTGGAGTTCCCGTTGAGTTCTCACGGGGTTCTGGGAGAATTAGCACGCGGAGCCCGGTGGAGGGAGTGTATTCCCAGGTAGTGTGTGTAGAGTACCGGTGAGAGTTTGGGAATAAAGAGTTGCTGTTTGAACCTACAAGGCTTTTTGGCGGCTTGGTTATTTGTGCCCAGCCAGATTGCGGCATTTGGTGGCCCTTACGTGGAACGCCTGAAGCTTGGAGGTAAGTGAAATTGCTCACCCCTGAAGGAGAGCAAAAGAATGGGTGACCATTTCAAAAAACAATGTGTTCTTGTTTTGATTTATTTTGTTTTTATTTCAAGTTGCCTGTCCCTAGAACTTTCTCAGGCAAACTGGGGAAAATGGTTGACTCAAGGTTTAAAGTTTTTTACCCCTGAGGAAGAGAAATTATTAGAGGAAGGAGGCACCCCAGTAAGATCAAGAACATTTAGGGCATATGTTGATACAATACAAAAATGTAGCCCATGGCTTTTTAAAGAGGAGTTGTCAAATATATCACAATGGGACCATCTTGGTATCCTGTAGAAGGATTTTTCTTCAACAAGAAAGAGATGGCTAGTTCTGTTTACTACACTTGTCTAAGATCTTGGTTTTTACAGATATCTGATTAATTTACAAAGCTAAAGTGCTGAAACATCAACCACGAAATATAAAATCAAGTACTCTTTAATTATTAAGTTCCATAAGGTAATATATTTAAACATTATGTGTGTTTTCATAAATTGGTAAATGAAAAAAAAAGTTTAATATTGCCTTCTGTCTGTGTCTTTGCTGAAACTAGGTTACTAAGAGTTAAGATTCTATCAGGTGTAATTTATATACAAAGAGTATAAGAAGTTTCAGTTGTGTTTCAATTATAGTATTATAGTACCATAAAAAAACATGAAAGTATTTCAACTTATTAAAGTGGAGTAATTTGTCTAAATTCAGAAATTTTATAATGGTTGTTTCAGAATGTAAATTTATAAAAAGGGTTAATGGCTAAAAAGAGATATAAAAAGATTCAAGATGTGGAAATATATTTTAATATGGAAGGTTGAAGAAAAAAGAAATGTTTCTAGATGAGATAATCTTTGTGTGGTAAAGTAAAAAGTTGTAAAATGTCTAAGTAAGTTACAAAAGGCTTTAAAAGGTTAAATTGAAGGTGGTTAAGATGCCTTCATGGCAGAGGAAAGATTGCATCATTCAAAGCCTAGTTAAATCTTAAAAGCATTACTTAAAAAAAACATGAAAATAAGAAGATAATAGGATAAAATAAATTTGGATAAAGAAGATTAAAAATTTGAAGTGGAAAACTTTAAAGACAGAAGTACACAAAGGTAAAAAAAAAGATAGAGAAGATGTAGGAAGATACAAAAGATGTAGGAAGACAAGAATTTTAAACCCACAAAATAGGAAGCAAAAAAACCCCCAAAAACTAGGAGGAAAAAAAGCAACTAAGGGTGAATGTACAAACCTTAGAAGAAAACTAGAAGATAGAAACAAGATAAAAAATGGTTAAAAATGTCAAATAAAGGTATTTCAGATAAAAAATGCAAAAATCTAAGACAACTATTAGATACAAACATTCAAGATAGAAAAAGGTAGAAGAGAGAAGTTTAAAGTCAAATATTGGATAAAATAGAAGAACAAGGAGATTATTAGTAATTTCTTCAAAAAGCCCACCAACTTTAATTTCTGGTGTAGAAATTAGAAGTCTCAGATGAGGGTGTTAAAATTTATAGACAAGAGCCAATTTAGAAAACCTTAAACTAGAAGGAAATTGGTTTAAAACCACATCAAAAAATTAAAAGGACTAAAGTAATTCTAAAAACTAAGGCAAACTGCTTTTGGAAAACTTCAATTTAAATGGATCTTTAAATTTCCAAAGGATGCATATAGGATATTTTGGAACATCATCCCTGAAGTAAAATCATTTAATGTTTTACTTAACAGGAATCCCATACAATCCACAGGGACAAGGCATAGTTCAACGACCTCATCAAACTATTTTTAAAATGTACTTATTAATGCAAAAAGAGGGAATTGGAAAGGGGTATATATCCCCCAAAGATAAACATAAATTAACCCTTTTTACTCTAAACTTTTTTAAATTTGGATTCATCAGGGCTTAGTGCTGCGGAAAGGCATATGTGTCCAAAAAATGTACATAAGCTCAAGGTACTTTGGAAGTATATTCTAACAGGACAATGGAAAGGTCCTGACCTAGTGATTGTCTGGAGTCGGGGGTCTGTTTGTGTGTTTCCGCAAGGAGAACAGCAGCCAATTTGAATTCCAGAGAGATTAAAGCGATTTCTACAGACTAAAAAGAAGATGATTTGGCTCAAATCCATAACAGCTGATATTCAGAACTCCAGTTTGGCTATTCTTACATCTGCGACAGTGATTCTCACACACCTGGAGGCTAATGAATAATGAACACCATTAAGGCCTATTTCAAATGTAAGAAATCTTGGAGCTTGCTTGTGGGAATACCTTCAGACCCATATGCAAGTTACAGGAAGAAGGATGGGATATCATAAGAAGAGTCAAACCCAGGTGGTAACCAGGATGCTTTTTTTCAATATCTATTTTATTATTGCCTTTTCCCACATCATGAAGTTCTATTTTATTTTTTGAGCTCATACAGACCTAGGTTAATGTTTTTCTGATCAGTTCTATTTTTTGATCCTGGAGTTTTAAAACATTGCAATGGAGATTTCACCTGTGAAAAGCTACAAGGCCTTTACTATTATGTTATGTGTTGTATGTTATGTGTGCACACTTCTGTTTTGTGTTGTATGTCTGTATGTGCGTATGTCCATTTATATGAGGTGCACTCATGAAAAAATCGATCCGAATTTTTTTTTTATTCACATGATTTAAATGGTTTAATTTAAATTGGGTAAACAGCTGTTGAGGATTGTTTTAAAATGCAAACAAAAAAGGAGGTTAACAGATGTTTGTTTACTTTCACCTCTCCTTTTCATTATATTTAATAATTCTGCTCAGGATAATGTAAATTGTTCAGAAAATTGTTTTCTTAGTGCCTGCTGGAATGTTACATATTTTTTTTTTAGCCATCATTGCCAGAATTCCTATCTTCATCCCAGTGCTGGTGAAGAAAAAGATAAAACTAAGTTACAGCTTCTTCAATAGCTATCACATTAAACTGTATAAACTGATGCATCAATGAATAATAACTCAACAGGTGATGCTCAATCAAGAAGTCAATTTACTTTGGGAGGAAATGGACATATTAATGGATTCCTCTGCTTTGAACTGCTTGCAGAACTTGCCTGGACTATGTATCACTTGCATGCATTGGGAACTATCTGTTGGTGCAGTGAATTGTGGTAGTGCTGGGGTATCTTTGCTGATGATGTCATCAGTGGTACAATTTTCCAAAAAGAGCTGTAATTTAGCTTGGTGCCATGGCATTTTTCATCCTCCTCCCTTCCTGCTTGTGATGGTCTACAATTTGGGGGCCAACAGAGGTGAGGCAAAGAACCTCACCCCCCCAATGGCACCAAGGCCAAATTTGGGGGCCAACAGAGGTGAGGCAAAGAACTTCACCCCCCACTGGTGCAAAGGCCTATCCACAATTATGGCTGTATGCTGGACCAGTAGCCAATGACGGGTAAGATCCAATTACAATGGTACCAACCTAAGACAGGAGGCTGACATCTTGAGGTCAGCTCATCCAATGACGGGTAAGGACCATATGTAGCATTGGACAACCTAAGACAGGCACGGTCTCTAAGCCACATGCTTGTTGTTTAATTAAACAGAAGGGGGAGATGTTGAGGGCCAGTGCCGAGTCGGGATGACGCATGGCATTTTGCTAGAGGGAATGGTTGAAAGTTGACCCTGCTCTGGGATTAGGGAGGCTCAGGGAATAGGGCAGCTCAGGGATTAGGGCGGATCCTGCTGGGATTAGGGCAGATCCTGCTGCCTTGGGCACTGCTACTTTGTAGTTCCATTGAGTTCTCACGTGGTTCTGGGAGAATTGGCATGAAGAGCCCGGTGGAGAGAGTGTATTCCCGGGTAGTGTGTGTAGAGAGCAGGTGAGAGTTTGGGAATAAAGAGTTGCTGTTTGAACCTACACGGCTTTTTGGTGGCTCGATTATTTGTGCCCAGCCAGACTGCGTCGGCACTCTGTCCACCAAAGATGAGCTCAGACTCAAAATTAAAGCCTAGAAGAGTGGACTGGGGTGTGGCTCAGTGGCAGAGCACTTGCCTAGCAGGGGCAGGGCCCTGGGTTTGATCCCCACCACACGTGTGCATGCACACACACACACACACACACACACGAAAGAAAGAAAGAAAAGAAAGAAAAAAAAACCATCTAGGAGAGTAAATGTTTTATGTAAAGGAGAAGGTGACTCAGGAAACACAAAACCAGAAAGAGAAGAAACCAGGAGAAGCAGTAGCCAAGTCCTCAGGGATTAGAAAAATGTGGAATTATTCATAATGTAACACAGTGAAAGAAGTTAAGAAAGAAGAAAAGGTTTCTGTTTAAACATAAGTGTTCCTTTTAACACAATCGTTTATCACTCCTCCTTCCTACGAATTCCACTGAAGTAACAATGGTGAAAGGAAGGCAGGCACTTCAGGAGCAAAGGGAACAGGGAGGAGATGCACAATAAGACATCAGTGATAGCATGTAGCTTGAGAAGGCTAAAGCTACCCACAAGGAGAAGGTGGAAGTAGAAGTAGGTGATCCACGTACTGTATTATGAGCCTCACGCTCCTCCTGCACTTGATTGGGAGAGCATGGACATCCAAAGTCTACTCCCCGAGCACAGATGTGCAGGCTGTCCCTTTTAGAAAACTGAGCAAAAGAAAACATCTACTCTTTTTTTTAATATGAACACTTCCCTCAGTTGTCTGGTAATGTTTGCCTAGGCTCCTATTTAAAAGTGAGGATTAGAAAGTAATTGAATGTTCTATATCAAAAAGGAAAAGAAAAGAACTTTGAAGAAATGGAAGCAACATGCAGAAGCAGAAAAATCAGAAAAGACAAGCAACTATTGATAATGTCCTCAGGGAGAAGAAAGAGGAGGAGGAGGAGGAGGAGGAGGAGGAGGAGAAAAGATAGTATATACATGAAACAAGAACAGGAGGTAATTAAAAAGGAAACCACTGTAGAAACAAAATAATAATCTTTTAGAAAATTTAAAAATGATAGTAGGAAGAAAAACTTTTGGGAAAAATTTGAAAGATAACAAAAGGAAGAAGAACACTATCATACAGGTATAAGAGAGGGAATTCCTCATTTCTGTAGTAAGAAATCAGTAGATGAAATCCAAACTTGAAAACAGTAGCAATATCATAATGTAGTAATGCAGAGGCAAATGTCAGAAGAAACAAGTTGAAAACAGTAGGTTTGGGAGTTGGAATTTGTGTGAGGCAGGGGGTTTCTTTATTATATCCTAAGTCTTAATAGAACTTATTTAGCTTTAAACATTGCATATGTATTATTTTAATAGAAATAAATTCCTAACTATATAGATTTTGATTTTTGATCTTTCCCAGGGCTAGTAATATGCAGTATAATCCTCTGTCATGATTCTGGGCAGGGGCAGAAAGCCATTGCTGCTAGTCAGCCCCCAGATTATGAGGGGAAACAACGACTCTCTACAGCATACAATCTGTTGTGTGGCTAAGGCAGGATGCATTTTGGGTTAGACTCAATGCATTTGCAACTTCTGATATTTTCAATTTATGAGGGGTTTGTTGGACATAACCCCATCATAAATCAAGGGATATCTCTACACATACACATGAAAGTGTTGTTAAGAGGCACATAGAATAAAATGAGAAGGTCCAATGTAAGTCTACAAAGATGTTTTCCAAAAAGAAATGGAGAAACTGGCAGAGAGACTATTTTAAAAGAATTTTGTAGCTCTCTAAAATGCATGATTGTTCAGATTCAAAAGGCTCTCCAAGTCTCAAGCAAGACAGAGTTAAGCACATGAATCATAGTGAATAATTTTCCCTGTGTTTTGCATTTGATCTGTGACCTCATTCTCAATGGAATGTCTGGGGTCGTGCAAATACCCCTGCAGAGTGGCTTAGCGCCGCTAGCTTCTGCAGATCATCCCTAAGGATCACGGGCCAGGCATCTGTCTACACTGATCTCTTGGACTGGGATTCTAAACACATAGGCAGAGTATATTCAGACTCCATAACACCTTGTGGATAATATCTGCTGTCTCTCTACCAGGAAATCTTTACCTTTTCTCTTCCCCACTCAGAATCCTGAACGGTGTTTAAAGGATGAAAAAGTAAGAAATATGAAAAATATTATCAAAATCTGTGAAAAGGTTTGTCAAGTTCATATCATTATCCGAAAAAAGGTCTAAACATATAGAAAGAATCATGTAACATAAAACAACGTGACACAGGACAGAGCAGAAGGTTAGAAAGTGGAGGGATGGAAAAGACACACCAGGCTAAAAACAAGAAAACGGAATTTGGACAGGCAGCCTTAAGGTGGACGTCGCTCTCCTGGGGACATCTGGGTTAGTCCGTTGTCCAACATCGTGACCAAATATCTCAGAAAAACAACTTAGAGGAGGAAAGATTTATTTAGGTTAATTTTCAGAGGTTTTGGTCCCTGGTCACCTGGGCCTGAGATGAAGTAGGACATCAAGGCAGAAGGGTGTGGCAGAGGAAATCTGTCCCCTTGTGGCAGCCAGGAAGCCGAGAGAGAGAGAGAGAGAGAGAGAGAGAGAGAGAGAGAGCAGGGAAGTGGATGGGGACAAGCTGTAACCTCGCAGGACACACACCCCAGAGGCCTACTTCACCCTCCTACAGTCCTCACCTACTCCCAACAATGCCATTAAAATCCTAATCTATCAATGGATCAATCCACGGATGAGGCTAAAGCCCTCGTGATTCAATTAACTCCCCAAAGTCCCACCTCTGAACATTGCTGCCTTGGGGACCGGGCTTTCAACAGATGAATCTTAGGGGGTCATTCCGCACAAACCATAACAGCGCAAACCTCCAAGAGCCTGCTTTCACGGCTCTGCAGATTCCCGTCTCCCTCAGGGCCCCTCAGTGTGCGCCCAACCCTGCTCCAGGTTCGTGGGCAGCATAATGACGCAGGGCAGGACTGCAGAGTAGGGACGCCCATCACACCCTGCTCTGCCTCTCACCAGCTGCCCCTCAACCTGGGCCTCCGCTGGTCCACCTGTGAGACAGGAGTGTGACAGTGACAGCCTTGGCTGTGGTGAGGGACAAATCAGCTAACACTTGGAAAGCCACTGGAGGGGCGTCCAAAAGCAGGCTCAGGAGGGGCCACCTTCAATGGCACCATACCCTAAACAACTATATCAACGATACAATAGCCATTTCTAAATTTGTACATTCACTGGAACCATTATGTTAAGTTACACAGCTCTGTTTGGCTGTTCAATAAAATGAATGAGCATCTGAATTTCCAAAAGGAAATTGGACAAAAATTACATTTTACTATGTATTCCTTGTTTAGGTTTTGACCTACAGACACAGAGTGTTTTTTCCCCCTTTATGATTACAAGAGTGGGGGTCACTATAACTTCAGAAGAAAACTGGCCTGATCCAGGTGAATAAAACACCTAAGGCCAATAGGGTGGGTCAGATGGCTGGGCGTTGTGCAGCAGGGACATGAACTTCATTGCCACCTTCTCTGGAACTGTGTTCATGTCTTGGTTGCAGAAGATGACTGAGCAAGAAATAAAGAGTTGAAAGGAAGGAACAGGAAGTTTAGTGTAGCCATGAATCCAGAGTAGAGCGAGAAGCAGCAAGACCTGCAGCTGCACTGAGACACCCTCTCATGGCTCCCACGCTTGATCTCCAGCATCAGGTGCTCTGCTCCCCGCCCCCACCCCGTGTGGTCTGTCCTTTCCTCACCTGAGAAATTAATCTAAAGTTCTAGCAGTTTCCCAAAAGCTTCCTGGGAAGTGAACTGGAACCTCTTGGGCCATCAGCTTAACCAGTGGATCCACTACTATCTGCTCCTGTTCCTTTTGCTCTCCATTCCAACAGGCCAGCCACTCTTTGAACGGTGGGCAAAATCTGCAGGTCACCCCCAGACAAATGTTCATTCAGATGTCATCCTAGCAGACTGTGCCAACCCATCTGAGCAGCAGTGAGCACTTGCTATATGAATAATTTCTAATAAGGAAAAATTGCCCATGCCTCTAAGATGCTTTGACTTCATGGAAGACCTACAAATACACAATCGGGTCTTCCTGTTTTCTGTTGCTATAATAAAATGCCTGAGATTGGTTAATTTGTAAATGAAAGAAATTAATGTCTTATAGTTCTAGAGGCTAGGAAGTTCAAGGTCAAGGACTTGCATCTGGGGAGGGCATTCCTCAGGTGGGAACTCTGTAGAATTCCAAGGCAGTTCTGGGCATGAGGTGGTGAGGGGGCTCATGAAAGATGGCCAATCTAGATTTCCTAACAAATCACCCTTATGATACCTAACTCACTTCCTCAATATCCCATTAATCCATTAACCCATGAATGGATGAGTCCATTCATCAGGGCAGATCCCTATTGGTGCAGTCACCTCCCAAAGGTCTCACCCCCATCATTAACATATGACTAGACATTTGGTTCCAACACTTGAATTCCAGGGGACACACCCAAACCATAGCACAGACATAACTTGAAAATAATTGCACAGTAACATGTCAACAAATGCAACCTGTTGGGTAATGTGTAATATTAAGTGAAATAAGCCCATCAGACATGATAAGAGAACATGACAAAAGTGGAAATAATAAAAATATTTGTAATAATGTGTTTGTTAAATAGGTTAAGGCAGATCGACGCAAGAATCCTATGCAACCACAGAAGTTGTGCCACAGGTAAGTTTTGTTTAGGAAATAGATCCACATTACATGAAGCAAAAAATTAGATTTCCAAGGATAAGTATTGTACACTGTAATTTTTGTTCAAGGAAAAATATCCACATGGGTGGGGAAAATCTGGATGTATGTACAATAAAATAGTCATAGAGGTTTTAATCTGGATGTGGGTTCGTGGATGACCTTTATTTCCATTTTATGTTTGTCTGTATTTTCTGATTTTTTTTCAATATGTATATGCTTTGATTGCAAAATGAAAAACCAATGTTATTTTTAAGTGATTATCATCAGGGAATGAATGATGGATGGTTTTCTGGAGAAAGAGGCTATGTATCACTAAGTCTCAACATATTTTTGATTGCACTGAAGAACAAGAGCAAGTGGGAAACACTTAACATAGGAAGACTAGCATGAGATGAGGAAGGGAGGGACTAATTGAATGTAAGAAATTTCAGAGTTGAACCAGCTGAAGCAGAGAGCCAGCTGGACCCTTGCAGGGGCTCTCCTCCAGGCTTCTGCAGATGCTCTTCGGACCACTTGGGACATCTCTCTTGGTGAAGCCATCCCTCTGGCCACCCTAGCAAATCTCCCATCCTGTATGAAGCTGCCTTTACTGCCCCTGCCTGCTCTATCATTGCCTGTACATACTGAATTGCATTAACCGATTTTCAGTTCATTCAAACATTGTCTAGACAGCAAGCTCTGTAAAGAGTAAGGGACTTCCTGTTTTTTAAACACAGTCTTGTCCTATAATAGATGTACCATACATGTTTGTTTGGGCTTGACTCAAATCGACTGAATTCCATTGGAACAGTTTTGGATAAGGATTAGTTAACAGCATCTTACAGGTGGGGAGGGAGAGTTAGTTTTGGTAGAATTCAAATAAAGAGGTTTTAAGCATATGTGTCATTAGTACATGAGGATGGTTTTCTAGATGCTGAGTAAAGAAAGCATTTCCATTCTTTCTGCTGTGTTACCAGAGATGGGAGCTGGCAGGTCTGGAGATATTGTTAATGGACAGTGTTGAAAGGTGCCAAACACTGCCCACTTAGCAATCTGCTGAGAGGCAAAAGCATTTCATATACTACAGGTTGTAGATTCCAGATAAACACAGAAGAATGGATGGATGACTATGTTAAAAACATCTTTAGCTGGTTCCTTTATGTCCGGTGGCTCCAGTCCTGTGCCTACACACTGTGATGAAAACATACTTTGCATTTTTGCAGCACTGTCACTGTAACTGTCATATTCCTTCCTGGTGACACCCATTTTACCCATTTTGAAAACATGATATAAACAGAGAATCAAGCATTAACTTTAACTTCATGAACAAGATGTTTTCAAAATGGTAAATATAACCATAGCAGACCAAGAATGCATGTTGGGTCACACTTTGGGATTATTTTGTCAACAAGTCATATTTTAAGAAAATATATTTGATTAAGACTTTTAATCCCCGAAGATTATGTATTTGATTTAATCCTCTTCAAAAAAAAATAGATTTTTGTAATTCCTTACCTAAAGATGGTTTCATTTAAACTGGACTGTCCTAACATAGAATTACCAGTATTCATAAAGTGCAGTTAAACTGCTCATTTTCCTTTAATTCTGCATCTTTAATTCCTTTAAGATTTACTGTACATTTACTAGTAGAGAAACTGCGCTACTTTGATTATTTCACAAACAAGTGAGTTTTCATACCATTCTCCTGCTTTCCACACAGGCCTTTGCTGCTGCGGGGACCAAGCTCCCTGGAACCACCTCCTCTCCCACAGCCCATGACAATTGCGTGGGGGTCTACAAAAATGTCTGAAAAATTCCTCTTCAGGGAAAAAAAGTTGCAAGTGTCTTGAACATTGTATCAGTTCTTAGGAACCATGACCTAGATATCAACCAAATGGGAGAGCTTTTTCTTCCACAAAGGCAGATTTACCAAGATGGACTCACGGCATGATCAGTATTCGGTTTCAAAATGTGATCTGCAGTTTGTTCCTTGTTTAAGTGTTTTCCTCTACATAGTCAAAACACATTAAGTACTATTTTTTCAGTATCTTGGAATTATTTCATATTCTCTTATAGGAAAGAGAAATAGAATTAAAACCCCTTCGTTAGTGTGAATCTAGCAACAGTTTGCTCTGTGAAGGGAATAGTGCTTGGTGATGACTCTCCTCATGATGATAACTGGATGAAACAAAATTGCAGCAACATCAGCACATCTACATCCTCTGGGTTGAATTTTTAAGTAGTAGTAATAATATCCTTGCCTTGAATTTCTCTACTTAAGGATACCAGGGAACTACAGCAAGCCTTTGAACTCCTTGGCATCATCACAACAATTTTAACTCATAATACCCCCCTTCAATACCAGCATAGACATCAGAGGACACTAAGAAGGACCAGCATGCACAAATTATTCCTCTCCACTGCTTATTTGGGACTTTCAAAACCAGTTAATCCTCAGTCTATCCCTAGGATTCCTCCCTCTTGTCACAAAGAGATCTGAGTAACAGATCAAGTAATAGAGCTTTGGGGGGAAAATATGGTACCCATTAGGAATTTTTGTTTCCTACTCTAGACAGAGCAATAGAAAGTATTTTTAGTCCTGTTAGAATGCTCACCTTTCTTCCTAAGGAAAGAGTCAGAGGAGAAAAACTAGATCACCCTGAATATGGCACGATGAGGTTTCTTCCCTCTCCACCCACTGGGGGTTCTCGCCAAAGCAGCTGCGACTTAGGGTGACTGAGGCAGCAGAGGCTACAGCTGGAGGAAGCACAGAGGAAGGAGTGCAGAACACTCTTTGCACAGTGAGAACATTTCCAATAATTAGGTTGGTCCTTCTCAGAGTCTTGAATCCATGTCGCACCAGAACAACATGAAACAAGGGTGTGGTTTTTCAGCATAGTTCATTTATAGCCAGTGAAATAACGTGGTCACGGACAGCCACAGCGGCTGGTCCACTACAGCAGTCCATGCCTCATACCTTCGTTGGAGGCAGCTTGCCACCATTTGGGTAATGCTGTGATAGCTGGCTCAGAGTGACACGATGCAGAGCAAATAAAATAATGAACACACCCACCATCCCTATGCCTCTTTGTGCCCCCTCATGGCCCTCAGATAGATTGTTTGATTTCTATTGGACTAGAACAGTTGCCTAGCAGTGGAATGGATGGGCCATATGATAAGTATGTTTACCGTTTGTGTGTGTGTGTGTGTGTGTGTGTTTTACCGAGGATTGAACTGAGCCCAAGGGTGCTTTACCACTGAGCTGCATCCCTAACCCTATTTGTTTTGAGACAGGGTCTTGCTAAATTGCTGAGGCTGGCCTCAAACTTGTGATCCTCCTCCCTTGACCTCCCTAGTAGGTGAGCTTACACACACCACCTCTAGCAATGTTTAACTTTTTAAGAAACTGACAAATTATTTTCCAAGGTAGTCTTCATAATTTTATATTCCTATCCACTGACAGTGCATGATAGCTGCTCTCCAGAATCACCAATACATAGCATGTTCAGTCTTTAATTTTAGCAGTTTTCACAGGTATGTGGTGGTGCTTCATTGTAGTTGTGAAATGTATGCTTCTTATGACCAATGATATCAAGCAGCTTATTTATTTACCATTTTTACTTATTCTTTACTAGGTTGTCTGTTCAACTCTTTTGCCCACTTTTAAAACTGGGGTTGTTCACTTTCTTATTGTTGAATTTGAGAGTTCTTTATATATAATGGGTAGAGATACTTTAAATGTTTTGTGAACACTTTTTTTTTCTGTGCTAGGAATCAAACCCAGAGGTTCAAGCATGCTATGCAGGCACTCTCCTAGTGAGCTCTCCATGCTTTATATGTTTTGAATGTAAGTCCTTCTTGGAAGGAATTCACAAACTGACTCATAAATTCACATGAAAATGCAATATACCTGGAATAGTCAAAAAGAGGAACTCAGCAGGAAGCTCAATGGCCAACATTATCTGCTTTCAAGACTTATTATGAAGCTATAGTAATAAACACAATATGGTTGTGCATAAAAAACTAGTAAGTAGAAGAATAGAGCAGAATTTAGAGGACAGATAGAAGGACACCTATATACAATGACTTTTGACAAAACTGCAAAGGCAATTTAACACAAAAGAAGTTTTTCAACAAAAGTTTCAGGAACAACTGAATTAAAATATGCAAAAGTATCAATATCCACCCATATCTTGCACCACATACAAAAAAAAAATCTCCAGAATAAATCATAGACCTAAACATAATACAGAAAACAAGGACCAGATACCTGAACATAGGAGAAATCTATGTCACCCTGAATTATAAAAAAAAAAATCTGTTAGATATAATACCAAATGCCTGAACTATAAAAGGACACACTGACAAACGACTTCACCAAAATTTAAAATTTCTGCTCTTGAAAGAGATGAAGTGAATATAAGACAAGCCACAGACTGTGAGATAATATTTACCAAAAGCAACAAAAATTTTAACATTGCCCACTTACTATGTGACATTCACTTAACACACTTTCTTGCACAGAGGCCACTTAAGTGTGTGTGTGTGTGTGTGTGTGTGTGTGTGTGTGTATTGAATAAGCACCTTATGAAGTACATATAATTTTTATTGTAATTGAAAATAAGAAAGGTACAGGTATTTAGGAAGCTAGTTTAATGATATAAAAGTAGGTAGCAAGGAAGCCAAAATTGGAGCACAGACTTCAGAACCTAAACTCTTCATATCTCCAAGGTAAAACAAATGCCATTTTTTCCTTCCTTTTGTTTTTTGCATCCTGAGGAGGACTTTTTTAAAACATAGCTACATCCTATTAAACCAGACTACCTTTGAAACCTCCTGGGATAGGTATTTTGCAGGGCCATGTCTAGTAGGCTACACTGAATTTACAACACCCTTTTTTCTGTAAGCCTTTTTTGTAAGACTGAGCAAACCAAGAGGTTATCAGTGTTTCCAGCCTGGCATCAGCAACCTAAAGGCAGCAGGAGTAAGTCTGTATCAGCACTAGTGCTCATTTCTCATCTGAAGGGCTTAATTATTTCTTGAAGGGTACACACAACATCCCACCAGAGTTCATTGTGCAGTTTAATTTTGAACCCTTGAAGGACAGCTTTTCCGTTAGAAATCGAACACAAAACGTCCTTAATGAACAGGCGTTTTTGCAGGGTGGGGCCCAAACAGGATCTCAGGACTAGAAGTGTGAATTTTATGCTTTGTTGCCAATTCTCACAACCTTATTTAAAGCAGGATACGCTAATGCGTGAAGTGGTGCATTAATGACCTAAATTAAGTTACAGG
This sequence comes from Marmota monax, assembly GCF_021218885.2. Taxonomy (NCBI): domain Eukaryota; kingdom Metazoa; phylum Chordata; class Mammalia; order Rodentia; family Sciuridae; genus Marmota; species Marmota monax. The sequence continues at coordinate 58,087 of NW_026693413.1, forward strand.
TATGAATTTTACATAAAACGGATTAATATTATATGTCATAGCAGAATTTGAAATACTCCTTGTCCATGCATTTTTAATCTTTACGCGCTCTAATTTATGTAGAAGGCAGTTGCATTTACTTAGCCCACTTATGCGTGTAGATGAGTAAAAGAAAAACCCCTGACGGTTTTATTTATATTTTCCTTCACCAAAAAACCTGCATTCTTCTTTTGCTAAGCTTTAGCGAAGAAAGAAAGAAAGAGAGAGAGAGAGAGAGAGAGAGAGAGAGAGAGAGAGAGAGAGAAAGAAAGAAAGAAAGAAAGAAAGAAAGAAAGAAAGAAAGAAAGAAAGAAAGAAAGAAAGAAAGAGAAAGAGGAAGGCTCCACATTCCATTCCATCATTATGGTTTCAGTAATTGTGAAAAAGCGAATAATGAAACGGAGAGGAAAATACAGAACATAAGGAACGTGCCTTCTCGAACAGCGCATCTTTCTTAAGGCACTGGAATCCCAGGGATGGAGTGATGGGTGGCGGAGGGACCCTGGACCGCACTGTTGGGAGTGGCAGGGAATCCGCGAGCAGGGCCCAGCACTCCCTCCGCAGCCTAGGCGGGAGGAGAGTGAATTCCAGCCGCACATTCCCGCAGTTCTTCCCAGGAACTTCTCTCCGTTTCCCCTCCCCTGGGCACACACCAACCTGGCTGACTCCCACCCTGCTCTCTTTTCTCAGAGCCTCGACCCACAGCGTTGACGGAATGGAGTGCCCTTCCCATTGGCCCGAGCGTCATTCCCTGAGATGGCACTGCCCTCTTGATTGGCTGGCCACTCCCGACTCCGCACACCTCCCGTCGCTCGGGTTGCCCGGCTCCCCGCCTCCCAGCACCGCCCAAAGCCCTCACCCTTGCCATCTCCCCCCCCCCCCCCCCGCACCTGCCTGCGCGCGGGGCACAGCTCCGCTCCGCTCTCGCAGCGACCTGGCCGGCGCGCTGGCCCCGCCCCCGGGGCAAGCGGCTCTATAAATACAGCTGCACTGCAGGCTGCGGGAGAGCCCAGTGGAGGAGGCGCGGTAGTGAGGCGGTGCCGGGACCCGCTCTGGGGCTAGGGGAGCGTGGCGGCGGCGACGGCGGTCCTGCTTAGTCGCAGATCCGAAGGGAGTAACAAGGGGGCCCGAGTGGGCTACTTTTGACCGGTACTTCCGACTTTTCTTGTCTTTTGGTTCGGGCGAGTGTCCTCCACTGAGCAGAGATTCCCCTTGCAAAACCTGAGCGACCTTTCCATCAATTGTTGGGTTCGGGATCGCCAGGAGCCCCGAGCGCACCAGGCGCGAAGGCAAGGGGAGAGGAGCCGGCCACAGGCGGGGGCCAAGCGGAGTTTGCCTACCTCCCTCGCTCGCCCAAGCAAGTCCTTTCGCGCAGGGCGCAGGGCGCGCGCGATGAAGGCGGTGAGCCTGGTGCGCCCTTCAGGCCGCAAGGCGCCGTCAGGCTGCGGCAGCGGGGAGATGGCGCTGCGCTCTCTGGCCCAACATGGCCACAGCCTGGGCGGCTCGGCCGCCGCGACCGCCGCGGCGGCGGCAGCGCTCTGCAAGGTGGCCAAGGCGGTGACCGACGAGCCGGAGCTGTGCCTGTAGTAGCTGTGCCTGTAGCCTGTAGCCTGCGGAGGCTGGTGCCCACCATCCCGCCCAACAAGAAAGTCAGCAAAGTGGAGATCCTGCAGCACGTTATCGACTACATCCTGGACCTGCAGCTGGCGCTGGAGACGCACCCGGCTCTGCTGAGACAGCCACCGGCTCTGCTGAGACAGCCACCACCGCCCGCGCCACCGCACCACCCGGCAGGATCTTGTCCAGCAGCGCCGCTTCGGACCCCGCTCACTGCGCTCAATACCCACCCGGTGAGAGGCCTGGTGGCGGCTGGGGCCAACGACACAGGGGGTGCAGCAGGGTGGTGGCAGGGTGGTGGGAAGCGGGCGTTCCCTTCCCTCTCTTCTGAGTGGGGGCCGGCCGAGAATGACAGCCCCCAGCTCCTTCTCCAGGCACCTGGGGCCGCCTGCTGCCGGCTAGCCGGATAAGCACAGATCGGGGAGAACGCGCCGGGCAGGACTCCGGGCTGCACGACCCCTGTGCTGTCAAGTCCAGCGGAGGGGTCTCCCGGGGCTGCAGACTGGGGTGGGGGCTCAGCGCACCAGATCGGTGTCTGAGGACGCCCAGGACCGTGACGAGAGTTTGTGCCTTCTAACCTTTCCCTTGGTGTTCGGTTGCTGTTCCAGGCCGGATGGGTGAACAAGCAGGGTGACAGCACCTCTAGGGAAGGGACCCTCGGGGGCGTGGACGCCTCCCTGGCTCCCCCGCTCAGCCTGACACCTGTAAAGAGGGCGGGCAGGTCAGCGCTCTGGGCTTCCCAGAGGCCCGCGCTACCTCCTGGGCACCGCGCCCGCCAAGGGCTGCGGGTGTTGTCTGACCTGGCGGTTTGTTTGGGTTATTGGTAGAGCACGTCTTGAGTTTGGTCGGTGGCGCCAGCAAGTCTGCAGCGCGAAGGTTCACACACCCCTCTATTCATTCCTCTTCCACAGGTATGCAGCCGCCTGAGCCCAAGCCAAGAGCTCTAGAGAGGGAGGGGGAAGAGCAGAAGTTAGAGCAAAGCCAACGGAGGAAAGGAAAACACATCAGCAAATGTTGAAACGTTTCACTCGTCATTCCAAGAGAGGGACAGGAAAGAAAACAAAACTTTCATTTTTTTTTTTTTTTTGCACGTCCATAAACATGTTACATACATATTCTCTTTTGTCTCTTCTTTTATAACCGCTGTGAAGTGTACGTTTCTGTGGTTTTTGGAGGTGCAGTTAAAGTCTTAAGTGTGACAGGACTGATAAATAGATGATCCAGAGTAAATCCGACTTTAGAAGGCTACTTTGTGACCAAGGAGCTCAATTTTTCTTTTGAAGCTTTACTAATATACCCCAGAGCATTGTAGATTTTTTTACATCTATTGTTTAAAATAGATGATTATAACTGGGCAGGGAACTTTCTTTTCCCTGCAAGAATGTTACATATTGTATAGATAACTGAGTGACATTTCATACCATGTATATATACAGATGTTCTATAAGTGTGAGAAAGTATGTGCTTTAATAGACTACTGTAATTATAAGGTATTTTTAATTAAATATTTTTTGTAAATATTATGTGTGTGTGTGTTTTTTCAATCTGTGGGAATATTTCTTTTGGAAAATGATTTTTCAGCTCAACTGCAGAGCTCTTGATATCTTGAATGTCTTTTCTGTTTGGCCTGGCTTTTAATTGTTTTTGTTTTGCCCTTATGGAAGACTCTGAAGTACCAGTTTTTTGTGCCACTGAGCCGCGCTATCCAGGTGAGCGCACATTTCCTGTCTCGGGTGGCACATCACCAGAGACGCCCTTCCCCAGGCACCGCGGTGTTCTTTGCCCTCAGCTTTTCCGAGTGTAAACTCCCAAGGAAGTGAACACTTCTCTCCGCCGCCCAGTTAGCCAGAGGACCTGCACATCGCTTTAGAACCAGGCTGTCCTCTTAAGGGACACTAGTCAGCTCTCCTCCCAGGTGTCCCCTGGCCTCTCCAGGTGACCGGCGGGCTCGCCCTGTCCTCTCTGCACCTCTAGGGAAGGCACCCTCGGGGGCATGGACGCCTCCCTGGCTCCCCCGCGCAGCCTGACACCCATAAAGAGGGGCGAGGGCAGGTCAGCGCTCCGGCTTCCCAGAGGCCCACGCTACCTCCTGGGCGCCGCACCTGCCGAGGGCTGCAGGTGTTGTCTGACCTGGCGGTTTGTTTGGGTTGTTGATCGCGCACATCTTGAATTTTGTCGGTGGCGCCAGCAAGTCTGCAGCGGGAAGGTTCACACAAAGGAAAAACTCCTGATTTTGTAGACTTTCATTGTATAGGCACAACCAAAGAGTAAGAGTCATTTGAAACCATGGAAAGAAAGTAAATACCCCACACAGTGGACATTGCTTCTAAGGTTGTAATAAAATCCTCACATCTCAAACATCTTATGGTAAAGCTGGAAAAAAAATACCTTTTCATTTCAAAGAACTCATATACTCTGCTATTGTATAAATCCTACTCAACTTTATTGTCAAGCTTTAACTGCATTTTTAGAACTTTTAAGAATTTTGACTCCCCAATACCTATTGTATTAGATGCCTTCTATGACAATAAATCTTCACTGAGCAAAAGGTTCTTAAGTTTGTGGTTTTTAATTGACTTTTACTGAGTTATGTGAGTTTTCATTATCAAGAATGGGACTCTTGATGGATCACCTCAATCATTTACAGTGTTTCTTACCATACGATGAAAATGGGGCTCAGAAAGGGCTCCTTTGAAAGGAAAAAAAGCTGCCCTACTCTTCAGTGTCTGTGAGGGCAGGAAGCAGTAGCCTCAAGAAAGTGCAGAATGCTGTCCAGGGGAAACTAAGCCAAAACCCAAAAAGGTACATAAGGGAGAAGAGAAGGAACTGTTTCATAGTAGTGCACAGCCAAATAAAACTGGCTTTGCCTTTCTAGTTGCCACACTTGAATTACATACATGTAATTACATGTAATTACATACATACAGTTAGCCCTGGGGTCTCAGCAGGGCCCCACCCACACCCTGCAGCCTGCTGAGGAAGAAAGCCCTTCCACTGCTCTTCCTAAGCACAGAGTCATCGCTGGCTCCAGAGCGAATCCTTCTAGGGCTGCCCTCAGTCCGCGTTCTTCAGACCCGATGGTTTCTTGCAATTATAAACCATGACATTTTGCTAAAATGTTATTAGCTTTATTGATTAGAACCATAGCCCATTAGATTTTATAACTGTGATTTTACTTTCTCTACCTGGAGCCCTGACTCAATCCATCCTTTAAAAGATTAAACCAACCAACCAACCGACAGACACAAACAACTTGACCAAAGGGAACCCATTTCCTCAGGGGAGACAACCTGTAGTCTTTAGACTTAATTGAAAATGCTCGGAATTTTCAGTGAAGTTTCACAAAGGTTTTGTGTTTGAGGGCCTCCTTTACACTGATTCCTGTGTTCTGGCTCTTTCTACAGTTTCCCCTAAGCACTTAAACCCAGGTAACCCACATCGCCAAGGGTTTTCTAACCCACCCAAGCAAAGCAAGCCAGCAGTGGGGCTGAAGTCAGTCCCTCATTATGAGGCACCAAAAGAGTGCTGTGAAAACCCGAGTTAATTTGAAAAGTCCCTCTGAGTCCATAAAAGGGGACACACCTCAGGATCCGGGAAAGAGGAGCAAAGTGTGTTGCCTGTGTTCTTCTGGCTGGAAGATGGCTAAAGAGGAACTGAACTTAAAATGTTTAAATAAAGAGAACCAAGACATATTTTCTACATGAATCCACTGGTATCTTTTTTTTTTTTTTCTGGAGAAGAAACTCATACTATAAATAGGAACTTTCTAAGAGATTATGTAAATATTGGTAAAATATTCAAATTCATGGGTAAATGAGAGGCCATTATAGGCTTTGGATAACTGTTTCTCAATTGTTTATGACATAAAATACCTACCTGCACTTTTGAAATACATGTAATAAAATTAATTTTTCAAATTTCTATTTTTTTCTCCAAAGTTTAAGTTCCAAGAGAAAGAACTGTGTTCTTACAGTTCTTTGTGCAAATTCATGTTTCTTAAATATTTACATAAATATTTCCAATATTTCTTAAATATTTTCAACATTTGCTTACCTATTTAAAAGATTTTCTTAAATATTTCCTATTTCCTTCTCAAGTTTTAACATCAACTAAGAGACTCTACTTGTGGGTATGCAAACAAAAAAAAAAAATCCATGTGCAGGAAATTATCTTTAAAAAGGGCTTTTCACCCTAATAAAATAAATACACTATGTTAATTTTCCCCAATTCCCCTGAGGTTTTACTTTCTAAGGTGGGGATTTCCACTAAGATGCACCTTCCATTTGTGGGGGGGGTGGAACTATTACAACCAACAGTGTTGTGTTATAGCTCAAGGCAGGATAAAAAGCAAAGCACTGGTAAATCAATTGATCAATTGTTACACTTCACATTTCCTAAAATACAGTCTTAACTTCTCAGGTATCTCAAGAAAAAAAAGAGAGATAGAGAAAGAGAAAGAAAGGGGGAAGTTCTTATTTGTATGTCCAGCTTAGAGAAAACCTGGACATACAAATAAGAATATCTCTATCCATAAAAGAGATAAAAGCCTTACACCTTACAACAGCATCATTCTGGAAGACACTTCTCACTCTCAGGTGTTGAACCTGAGTTTATGGCCATGGTTAAACCCAAGCAGCCTTCTTAAAGGTGGAATTTTTCTTTCTGTGCCCCACAGTACCTTGTAAATGGGATGTTAAGCTGTGTGAAGAATGTCCTAAAGATGGTCTTTTCCAGCCTTTTCCACTACTCCTTGCCCTTTCATCTGCAATGAGTCACAGTTGAGCTTCAAACTAATGCATTTGGCTGCCCTCTTGTCCTCTGCACCTCTGAAAAGCCACAGATTTGAAACAGGCTTTGATGTTCTTCCCCTAAACCCTCCCTTTCTGGGCTACCCATCTTGGCTAGTGGAACCTGTTGTCAAGGCAGAGACCAGGGACAAGTGCTCACCCTGAGTCTTGATCCACACCTTCAGTTGGGCTGAAGCTCATTGGAACCTCCCAGCCTCCCATTCCTCACGGCTTCTCCAGCTCAGTCCCCTCTGTTTCACATCTGGGCTCTAGGTCATCTCTGGCTTCCTGTCTCATCTTTTCTATCTTCCATGTTAATCTAACCACATTACTTCTCCACAGTTGCCCACTGCCCACGGGTAGACTCCATCTCCTTAAACCAGCATACAGGGCCCCCATGAGCAGGTCTTTCAAGAATAATTTCCTTCAGTTCTTTCCCTCCTCCACTCCTGGCTGCCTCCACACACACATTTTATGCTTCAGCTGTACCTGGGATCTCATGCTATATGTGCTGGACAGAAAAGCACGCTGGCCTTTATGTCTTGACAGAGTAGATTGATTTCCTGAGTGTCAAGAAGGGAGCAGCTTCAGGAAGGGCATGTATGGAATGTAGACCAAGGAGGGTGGGGGACAGAGGGCACCTGCCTGGCCAGCCTAACCAGCTAAGTCAACCTCACACACCCGTGGGTAGGAGCTGACCTCCCCACATCTGAAATGTCCTGCTCTTCCATGGTGGCTCTCTCTGCAGTGGTGGTCCCCTTGCCTTAACCCCAGCTCCCCTGCCTCTTTCTGGGTTGCTATTACTTCAAGGCTCAGTTGCTACTTCTTTTGAAAAAGTTATTGGACCTTCTTCTCACCCAAAATAAAGGCCCCTCCCCATGCAATAATCTAATCATTGTCATACCACTATGCTTCTGGTGAATCCCCAACCCCCAAGGATTTCCAACCACAAGTACTAGAAGAACATTCCTGTAACTCCTTTTACCAGCAAATCTAGCAAATTCTTTTCAGCTCAAAACTGTAGTTGAGAGATTTTCATTATCTTTAAAAGCCTTTGGCTGCCTCGAATATGGAAAATAGATAATCTGTGTGCTCTTGACAATGAAGGAGTGTGGTCAGCCTTGGGCAAGAGAGCTGGAAGGAGAGACTGAGAAGGGACAAGAAGAGCTGATCCCATATCCACAGGAAAGAAACCAGCCCTGCTGACCCAAGTTGAGATCAGTGAACAAAGACACTTTGTGCCCAAGTTGGGCTGGGCCAGGGGACACTGTAAAAGACCAGCACAGAGCCCTCTGGCAGCAGGGGGAGGGCACTGGGTGATTGCGTCTCTGTGCATGTGTCTGAGCTTCTATTCTCGTGGATTGGTGAATTGGCGTGGGACAGATTGAGGCACAGTCCCTGTAACAGATCCTCCTGAGTCAGGCCTGAAGGACAAGCTTCCACACATGAGGGAAAACAGTTACAGATTGGAGTCTTCATTACCCCCACCTCTGTTCTAGGGCCCCAGAGGTGGAGATGTATGGTGAGGAACCTCAATTGGGTCTTGGGGCATTCCCCACATTTCCAGTAAAGGGAACAGAGCATAAGAGGTGAGGGGCAGAATCAGCTCTGGAAACTGGTTGATTTTCTAAGCCAGGATCACAAAGCCTTGTGTGGATGGACTTCACCCGGCTGACTCTTCCTCGCAATCTCTTATTCTGTGGTCTCATCTGCAGCTTGCCCTGTGTCCTAAGAAAGCGGGGTTCAAATCTTGAACAAATAACTATGAAATGCTGAATTGATCTTGCTGCTTTAGAAAAAAAGAACAGAGGTCAGGTTCTCTTATAACAAGAATCAAGAATTGCAAAACTTTTGACAAAGGAACAGAAGCAACACAGTGAAGAAGGGATGCTCTTTTCAACAAATGATGTCAGAGAGACTGAATGTTCATGTGCAAAAACATAAAATAATGCTGATTCAGTCCCCTGCCTTCTGCTTTTCACAAAGGTATCTCAACATGGATCGTAGACCTAAAAGTGAAGTGTGTAATTATAAAACAGCTACAGGAAAACAGGAGAGCTCCTCTGTTTGGCGACAACATTTTAGGTACAACACCAAAAGCATGATCCGTAGAGGAAGCCCAGGCTAGATGATTCTTATGGTTAAATCCACCACATCTTTGGGCTCAGACCCACCCTCCAGTCTGAAAATGTGTGGGGTGGAGAAGGGGCACAGACGGACAGGCCCATAGTCAGAGCTAACCAATTTTTAGCTGTGTTCCTTCAGGCAAGTGACTTTTCCACATTTCAATTGCCTCATTTGTAAAATGAGTATAAAATCATAATAACCTAGATTTGGCATGTTCTCTAAAGGTAAAATAAAGTAACATACATGAAAAAATTTTTCCAGACAATAGTTATAATTCTGGTGTATATAAAAATCATCTGGAGAGATTTTAAAATTGTCAATTCCTGAGTTCCACTCATTCCTTGTCCCCACCACTGAGACCCTGATTCTAGGGTGGTCTTCATTTACCTTTTCATAGGAACCCCTGTTTGAGAAATTGCAAAAAGTCATAAAATAATATGTCAGCTTCAGCCATTTCCAAGATATTTATCCTCTTTGACATCAACTTCCAACTCCACAGGAGCTCTGACACAGACAGAGGGGTCACCTGGGAGGCAGCTGCTTCAAGAGCAAGACACTGGAGGGATCCTGAGACAGGTGAGCGCCAAGTTCTGGCTTCTTGGTAGCCCTGGCTTTCATCCCGACTTGATTTGACTCTGATTTTCATGGTAACCTACTTTGTTTTCATATTAAATCACATTCTTTTCCAAGGTAAAACTCAAAAGAAAGAAAATGTCCCCCTTCTTATGTGTCCTTCTCCACCAACACCTTCCCTCACTACCTCTGTGATGACCTGAAAAGTGATTAGAGAAAGTGCCTCTATGGAGCCGGGGCAGGATGGCTTTCATGGTAAAGGGACTCTCTGGGAAATACATGATTTCCCTGCTGTGTTCAGCACTACTGAGAGGCCACCAGGGCCCAATGGAGGCCAACAGCTCAACAGTCTCATCCGGCATGACTGTCGCATATGGAAATGGGTAAATGGTACGATTGTACCTTAATTTCATGTAATAGATTTCTTTTTTTGGTAGAATTACACATAATTTTTATGAATCAAAAAGCAATGGGGAAAATAATAGCTTTAACTCTTCCAAAATTGAATAAGACTTTTTATAAAAAAGAAAAGTCAGTAAGTCTGTGGAATCTGATTGATTGCAATGTGGCCCCAGGCAAGTTACTTAACCTCTCAGAGACTTGCTTAAACTTCTAAAGGGGACTCTGGTGGCAATGAGAGTCAAAATCCAACACACTGCCAGGCACCTAAACTTGAGTGTCTGTTAGTTCCTTTCCTATAAGCCTTGTATCTATCTTCCTGTTTCATGGAGGTAGGTTTTAGCAGGCCACATGCTTGCTGAATAGGGACAGGAATGTCTGAAGGACACTTGACTCCTTCCAGTATGAAAATAGGGTTAAGAAAAGGGGAGGAACATGGTGTGTGTGTGTGTGTGTGTGTGTGTTTTCACTCAGTATGGAGCACAAAGATTTCACAAATGCATAACCTTTTCAAGGAGGCAAAAGGCTTCAAGCCTTCTCACTACAGAAACTATTTTCCATTGCACCTCTTTATTTTCAAGGCAAAGGGAGGAACCCAGGTGAAGGCTCACAGGAGGCTGAGCAGGGCTGCTACCTGCTGGTCTTGCATACAGCACAGCCAGGTCCAGAGCCTGTGTGTCCTTGGTCTGTTTTCTCATACGTGGCTGAGTGCTCCATGACTGAGACAGAGGCTAACCTCCACTTTCTGGGTGTAGCCATAATGTACCCTAGCAATGTTCCCCAGGTACAGAAACCCCTGACTAGAATGGTGCTCAGTGCAGCAAGTGGTGCTTCAGAAACAGGCTAAGGTTGAGAGCTGCATAAAATTTGGATCTTTCTTCATGGCTTAGGAAAGTGAGCCTTTCATAATTTATGTTGAAAATATTTTCTGGTAGTTGTACATCCCCACGAGGCTAAAGCAGAGGCTAATTCAACAGGGTGGGAAACCCATTCTCTGAGGGTCCATGTGTCCATTGCTGTATTTAAGTGAAACATAAAATAATAGAATTTCCAAGAAAGTCAAGTTCCCTAATTTTTCTGATAAGGAAACTGAGGCTCTGAAATTTTAAAATGTGCCTTTTGTAAGGGACTTGAGGCCAAGGCAGAGCTGCCAGTGGAACTCAGGCCTCTGACCTACAGTGACAGGGACCTTACTTAGTTCAATATGTGGCATAATCATTTGTTCTAGTGGGCTGTTCTCTCTCTAGCATTTACCTTGAGTCATTTTTTTTAAGTTTGCATTATCTGATGCATGTATTTATTTCTCCAAATAATTCTCTTCTTATAAAAATTCTGTAAACATAGCCATCTTTTCTGTGTATGTAATTTGAGGACTGACTGGGGTCATTCCTAAGAGAACTATTTTTTTTTTCACTCTAGAGATGGCTGCTCCAGAAAAGAAAAATGTATCTTTTTGTCTGGAGTTATTTGAAATGAAAAACGTCATGATCACTCTGGACTATTTCACACTATCTTAAACTCCAAGGGTCCCTTTAAAGACCCCAGGAATTCTTAACGATCCCAGAGGGCACTGGAGACCCTATTTATTTATTTGCAGTTTGAATTTCATGACATGAAACACAGTAAAAAAACAATATTCTGCTTCAGGATTGTAGAGATTACCAAGAAACACAACAGGATCATGTGGACCTGTGTGCTCCTGCCAAGCCTCGTGTTATAATTATACATAGGAAGAGAATGCTCTGCTCACTGACATCCATAAAGGGGCTGATTAACTCAGCTCTGTAGGAACTCTTTAATATTAAATAAGCCCAAACTTTAAGGGCATGTTTCTTAGAAACCCTCTATGTAGCATCAGGTTTGTATCTAGACAGTACAGCATCTGGTAATTTTGAGGTTATAAGAGAAAAAAGACAAAAAAAAAAAAAAGGAGAATGTGCATTTTCCCAAGACAGTTTAAATAGTCCAACTTGTCGATGGAGTAAAAAAAAATCATCAATTCTTTTCATCTTTTTTAAAAAAATAAAAAATATGCTCAAACAGAGGGCTCAACTTTTAGAGGCACCTTCTGGATTGCTATGTCATTTGATGTTTTCTTGGTAAGTCAAACTATTCTAAAATGCTTTTCATAAAAATTGAAGAAAGAAAATGATAACTTAAAACCAGGTCAAGGGCTGGGGATGTAGTTCTGTTGGGAGAGTGCTTGCCTCACATGCACAAGGCCCTGGGATCAATTCCCAGCACCACAAAACAAACAAACAAACAAGACTACCACAGACCTCCTGAGCCAAGCAACATCATTTGAAGATGTATTTTAAGAATAAGTTTTATTTTCTTTACTCTTCCTCTCCTGCCAAAAGATACAGAGATTCTCTGTGAAGCTACACTTGGGATCCACACTCCAGTATCACCTTTTTCAGGAAACTGGGTCATAACAATGACTACTGTATGATCCTAAGGATGAAAACCCACCACTTCAACTATGCAGGTTTGCTTAAGATTGTGTCTTTGATGGAGAACTTTCGAGTTCCTGATCCTCAGCCTCCCTGAAATCCCAATCCCAGGAATGTGAAGGAAGTTTCTTCTGGAAGCACTGGAAAATCCCGAAGAGAGTTGCTCTCCTGCAGCCCGTGCAAACTCCCAGGTAGGAGGAGTGTGTAAACTAGGTGAAGAGGGTCTGCTCATCGCAAATACAGCAGGAGCAGTTACAAGGCAGCAAAAGCGCCCAGGCAGCCATTCTGCTGTGCACTCCGTGGCCATTTCTCCTGCACTTGGGCCTTAACTTTGCTGACACCACTGGGGCAGCTTCTGCATTGCTCACAGGGCAAGAGGCTGCCGCAGTTGGCAATGTGCCTCACTTGCTCCTCAACATCGCCACAGATCATCAAAGGCCATTAATCAAGCATTTACTTTTAAATCTAAACAGTTCTAGAAACACAAATATCTGGCACAGTGGGCCCTAGCATGCCTAGGGTTGTGAAAACCCAGCAAATTTTCTGCTGACATTCCTCAGGTTACAAGCCTCCTGGCCCTGCCGGCAATGCGAGTTATCTGCTGCCCTCTTTTGAATCTTAGGGCACACTGCACCCTAAGAAGGGCCAATGGCTTGAAGAAGGTCTCTTCTCCCTGTCAGGGGGCAGCTTCAACCTGGCTGATCCATGCTGGCACAGGGCTCTAACTCTCCCTGGGAGTACTACTTTCTCTGTAGGTGTGCCTCTGCGGTGAAAGCAAACCAGAGTCTCTAAAGCAGTAAAGGAATTAAAAGACATGAGGTTATGTTTTTTTTTTTATTTTTAAATTTATTGATATATAATTGACTGATAAAATTGTACATATTAAGGTATGGAATTGGTGTTTTGCTATGTATATACAAAGTGAAAGGGTCACTGCAATCCAGTTAAGTGACACATCCCACACCTTAACGTCCTTACTCTTTGTGTATGTGTGCTGAGACACTCAGAAAATATTCAGTACCTGACACAGTACTGTCAACGCCAGTCGCCTTGCCATGCGTTAGAGCTCTAGAACTTCATCCTGCAGGACTGGGACTTGGAACCCTTGGGCCAGCATCTTCTTATTCCCTGACCCTTTCCCCGCAACCAACTTTTATAAGTCTAAGCTCTACTTTATGAGTCTTGATATTCTCAACGCCATGTCCAGGTGCATGAGGCATCTCTCTGGGCCTGGCTCACTTCATTTCACACTGTCCTTCAGGTTCATTCCTGTTGTCACAAATGGCAGCATGTCCTTCCTTTTTTTTGAGGCCAAATAATATTCCATTGTGTGTGTGTGTGTGTGTATGCCACATTTTACTTATCCACTCCTCCACCAGAGAACATTTAGTTTGTTGTTCCACATTAGATATTATGAATAATTTCTTTTCTTAATCCAGGTTTTCACCCAGAAGGCTTCCCCTATGATCTAATTTATTTAATGCCCTAAAGTGCCCACAGCATTGCAGGACGCATTTCCAGAGCCTCTCCAGTGGTTCCTGTCCATGCAGGACAACAGTGAGGTGAGGTCCTCATAGGTCCTTGCCTGCTGCACTCATGCAGCTCCTCCACACAGCACCCTGCAGCCTGCTGCCTGCCTCTCCACCAGCTGTGTCTGCTGCCATCCCCCCCACCCTCACCCCCATGCTCCTGCTGCCATCCCCCCACCCCCACCCCTGTGCTCTGGTAATCTGGGCCCCACTTCCCAGTCCTTCCCTGAGCACATCTCCTCACTTGTCCTTTGTGCCCCTAGTCAACCCCTTACTCCCAAAGAATGCACAAAGGAGCAGGTTGGGATGTGTTCCTGAGAAACAGAATGAAAGAAGGGCTTGCCACCTTCTCCTCAGGGTCAGGGGGGTTATGTGGAGGACAAGAAAATGGCATCAAGGTAGTGCCAGGAAAATCAGGAGGTGACTTGTCTAAGATCTTGGCCATGGCAGTCTCATTTTGAGAATGGCCACACCAAACCATGGAAATGCAGATCCTGGTGGGAAAAATGATGATGGCACACTTCTCTTCCTGGGGGAAGAAATGCTGGAATTTTCTGATCTCCCAATCAGACCATTAGGAAGTTAACATGCATCCAGAATGCAGACACCATCCCTGTCCCTGGGCAAATGTCCCTCTGCATCATGGTCCACTCCCTGGCCACACATCTCGTGAACTGAACAGGGTCCTGAACATAGTCAGGCATGCACAGTGTGGCTTTGCTACGTACCACTGTCTTGGAATTCTTAATAATTTCTGAACAAAGAGCTCTTCTTTCCTGTTTATGTTTGCCCCACAGAATATGTAACTGGTCCTGCCCAGCACTCAGGGATGGCCTGTCCTGTGGCACCCTGTCCCTGCTGAGATGGATGTCTTCTCTGCAATTCCCAGATCTCTCTGGTCACTTCCTACATTCAAGGCAAGAAAAAAAGGAGAGTTCAACATTTGTATAGCGGTATCCCTGTTTCTGGAGGAAGCAAACGCTTTCTCAGATGTACTCTAACCAGACTTATATATAGCTTCTATACCTTGTGTTCCCAACCCTTAACAGAACATGACACCTTGTAAGTGACCGTTAAATGCTACAAAATGTTTTTACATTAGCAATCTGGTCAACAAAACTCTGGCCTTAGAAATTCAGACCAGAGGGGAGATAAATGTAAAATTAAAATACAAAGTAATCAAAAACCTATTATTCCAGTCAGGCAGGTGGCTCATGCCTGTAATCCTAACAGCTCAGGAGACTGAGACAGGAGGATCATGAGTTAAAGCCAGCCTCAGCAACTGTGAGGCACTAACCAACTCAGTGAGACCCTGTCTCTAATAAAATACGAAATTGGGCTGGGGATGTAGCTCAGTGGTTGAGTGCCCCTGGTACCGCCCACCCCCAACCAAAAAAAAAAAAAAAAAAAAAAACCTCTTATTCCTCTTTGAAAGAAAACCATAAGTAACTAAAGTGAGACATATTTCAATATTCTTTCTTTCTTGCTAGTAATTTAAAACGAACAAAAGAGGCTTCAATGATATACAGCTGATGATGTTTCTGTTCAAATAAAATAAAAAGAACAAAGATAAAATAAGTGATTGATAAATTTTTGTTGTAAAGGTTTTCCTGGTGAAATATCAAGATACCAAAGATAAAAAGGAAATAAATATTCAAGGTTTACAGGGAGGGGAAAAGAAAATTAAAAAAAATTCAGAAGCTCGTTAGAAATGCAAAATCTCAGACCTCAACCAAAACCTCCTAAAAAAAGTATGTTTTAGCAAGATCCCCAGGGAATTTGTAATGTGCCCATCTTTTTATCCTTTCTTCGCCCTCAATTTTTATTTATATTATCATATAAAAAGTGTTCTATTATTTCACATAAACCTAGGAAGGATTCTCAATGTTATTATAATTATGTATATGACATTTATATAGAGCTAAGTAATATGGTGTGATCTAAGGAAATGTATAGTCTGCCTCCATTTACATTCTATTTAGGCATCAGGGTTTCTCAATGTTGACACTATTGACATTTGGGGACCCATTGTTCTTTATTATGCAAAGCTGTCTTGTGCAGTGTAGGCTGCTTAACAGCATTCCTGGCCTCCTCTCACTAGGTGCCACTAGCAATCCCCACTCTAGTTGTAAAAACCAAAAGTGTTCCTAGATATTGCCAAATTTCCCCAGGGGACAAAATAGTCCTGATTGAGAAACAATGCTATGCATTAAAAGTTTGCCATTTGACAAAGAATCTTCCAAGTAGTGCTAATTTCTTTCTCTTTCTTCTTTTACTTCTTAGTTTATACCAAGATCTACTGTTTATTATATTCCATGTCATTCTCTTAGCTTGGATTTGTTTCTTCATTTTGTTTCTGTTTTTCTTTGAATAATTTTTTTCAGTAGAGGTTGTGTGGATAGGAAACTTAACAAGTTCTTATTTGTCCAAAAATGTCTGATTTGACACTTACTAGTTTGACTCAGTATGGAGATCAATATTTAGTAACTCTGGCTCATCTCGTGTTGCTAATGTGATGTCTGATACCAGTATTATTATTTCTCACATATCTGGGTGTAAATCTGCTATCTTAGTGTGGGTTGGGTTATATGAAATTGTCAATATTTTACCATTCTTTTTACTACAACCCAACAATTTCATGTGGTTTAATCTAATTTGTCTTCAATTTTTCTTGCTTATTCTATACTTCCTTTCTCCCTTTAGTCACCTTCTTTGGGAATCTTTGTTTGTTTGCTTGATATTTTATTTTTCTCCATCAGTTTGAATGTATACCTTCTTTTAGTATTAATGATTTTACTAGAAAATATAACATGCATCCTCCTGACTTGCCAAAATTTGGTGGCACATGGTATTTTTACATTCTTCCAGACAATTCTAAGACCTGGGCATACTTTCACTACAATTGCTCCCTTGACTTGATGCTTTGGATGTATATGTGAACCCACACACACACAAAAAAAAAACCCAGTTGTTATTATGTACCATGTTTATTTAGATTTATTCCCCTGATTTAGCATTTTGGTTGCTTTCTTCGTATATTTCTTGACTGTCACTTGGGACTGTTCCTTTAATCCAAGGAGGGGGTGTGCACATTTTAGACCAGTTCCCATTGTCAACCTGCGAGGTTTTTTTTTTTTTTTTTTTTTTACTCGAGATTGTCTTATCCCACCTTTATTCTAGATGGATATTTGGCTGGTTATAGGATTATAGTTTGTCAAGTGTTTCTTTTAACACATCACATCACTATCCTGGTTTCAATTTCTGCTCTGCAGAATTTGGTATCAGTCTTATTTTGTTACTTTCCCAATAATCCTTTTCTCTTGCTAGTATTAAGATTTTCTCCTTGTCTTTCTACAGTTTCATTATATTTGAGACTTTCTCTCCTTCCTTACCTCCTTCTCTGCCCCATCCCCATTCTTTCTCCTTCTGGGAATTCAATGGACATGTGGAATCTATATGGAAGTCTTTTATCAGGAAAAATTTTCAATAACTATCTCTTAAATACAATATTTCAATCATGTTCACAACACTATCTTTTATACTTGCACCATTAATTTATAGCACCAAGAAAATAAAAAATAATCCCACAGCCAATTAAATAAACTTTAACATATACCTCTGTCATTTATTTTTTTCCCTATATTTTATGTAGAAATTCTCTTTTATTAGAAAAATTATGCTACATACACGTATTTCATTGTTCATACCTGTATTATGGTTCTCCAGATAAATATAACCACACACACACATTTCATCCTCTTGAGAGAAAGGGAATGGGAACACAAATGTATTTTATGAAATCAACTTACATGGTTGTGAAAAGTTGAAAAGCTCAAAATTTGACAGGGAGGAGATGAGAAGAGTTAAAATGCTATTCCAAAGGCAATCTGTTGGAGAATTCCCATTTGCTTGGGAGACGTCGATATTTTCTTCTGTTTGGCCTTTCAATGGATTGAAGAGGCCTACCTAAATTGTGGGTAAAAAATTGCTCAAAATCTACTGATGGAAATAAAATTCTCATCCAAAAACATCATCACAGAAACAAAATATTTCCTCAAATATGTGGGCACTATGGCCCAGCCTAGTTGACAAATCATCACAATACCCAATAAGGAAAATATCCACAAAATAAATTGCCACATTTTGTCTTCTGTCTGTGTGGGGTATTTCCTCAAAGATTCCATGAAAGAACTAAAAAACCATCAGTTATGGACTCTTAATCTGGCTTTGGACATATGTAGAAGTAGCCTATTACTGACTTCTTAGAAAACATATCTGCTTGATCCCCTTCATCTATTTCCCATGACTATTTACTTTGTAGGGGGTGAGACGAGTGCTTTATTATTGTATCTGGGATTTTATTCCAAACCACTGACCCCCTTTCTAGCCATGCTTACATTTTTTTTTCCATTTCTTTACTTTTTGGTACAGGGGATTTAACCCAGGGGTACTCTACCACTGAGCTACATCCCCAGCCTTTTTTATTTCTTATTTTGAGACAGGGTCTCACTAAGTTGCTTATGGACTCTGAGTTGCTGAGGTTTGCCTCTGACTTGAAATCCTCCTGCCTCAGCCTTCAAATCACTGGGATGACAGGTGTGCACCACTGTTCATCCCCATGCTTATATACTTCTGATATGCATTAAGACACAAGCAATGCACATTGACAACTGCTGCCCAGTTTTAGTAAAAATAATATTCTACCAATTTTAAGAAACATCCTGATTTCAGAAAAGGAAAAATGTGAAGAGTATATGTATCAGCAATGAAATTTTGTATAACCTCTGCCCTCTATCTTTTCATCTGAGACTTCAATTAAATGCATGCTAAACTTCCTATGTTCTTAAGTACCTCCTTCCCTCCACTTCTTTTTCTTTTTTTTTTCCTTTTTTCCCTAATGTAAATCCATCCTTTGGGTCTTTAATTTTCCTTATTGCAGGCCTGGGCAGGGGCTAAGTGGCAGAGCACTCATCTCCCATGTATGAGGCCCTGGGTTCGATCCTCAGCACACATAAATAAATTAAAATTACTGGGTCCACTGCAACTAAAAAAAAATATTTAATTTTTTTTTTCCTTATTGCATTTTCAGTTCTTGAATTTCCAGTTGTTTCTTTTGAATATTAGCAATATTTTATTTTTTTATGGTTTCCAGTTACTTGCTGAGATTTTTATGTTTGTCTTTTATCCCCAGAATTATTGTAGGTATTGTTTTACAGGTATATTTCTACAGAGGGCAAAGGTCTTTTAAAAAATAAATGAATTCACTCTGTGGAATAAAAGCCACATTATACAACATGCAACCACAACAGTATACACACAACAGATAGTAAAGGACTGATATGATGAATTCTACCATCAGTTTTTAGTTCCTCCCTGCTAAGAAAGTGGTAGAACATAGTGGTTACAAGCAAAGTTAATTAGACAAACAAGTGCTTAAGTTCTGCCCATGTAATCTTGGTCAGTTACCTTATTTCACTGAGTAACAGTAGGGATCCCAAAGAATATTCTTGGACCAAACTAGAGTAAGTGTGGATAGCATATGTAAAGCATAATGCTCAGCACACAGTCAACACTGAATACATGTAGTATCATCATCAGGGCATTGGTAATACTCAATCCTCATCTGGGACAGTCACGCATGCAGTATTGGTACTGGGTTATCTCATTTTCTTCCAGGAACTTTCCACTGAGTCTTAAGCTTAGCTAATACATTTGCCCCAAAGCTTTTACGTATGGTATATATTTATTTTCTAAGATTTTATGCACAGATGTGAAACCTAGAAAGCCTGGCATTCTTTTATTCTGTCCAGCAAAATGCTAGCCATGTATCATGCTGCAGTTGTCTCTCTCTCTCTCTCTCTCTCTCTCTCTCTCTCTCTCTCTCTCATAGAAGGATGCTTATCTGCAGGAGCCTTGGCAATTGGAAAGTAGAGAAGAGGAAGGGAAATGTTGTTGGAGAAGTTAAAAAATAACACCTGAAGTCCCTCTGGCAATACAAGCCACTTCCTGAACAGGATACAAATTGGAAACAGATCTTCCAGTGCTGAAAAATGGAGGTGCTGAGAGAACTCCTGGACCACTCCACACACGTGCCCCCTTAGATTTGCTCAGGGAAGTTCTTGGGTGTTTATGTTATGCTTTTTATTTATGCACACTTTTCAAATCTCTAAGAAGGGGAACCTATTTCCACCAATACAGCCTGGGAGAGTTATATGGGAGCATTGGACCCACAGAAATGGAAAGTGTTAGCTTGCTGTGTGGAAGATTGAGTTTCATGAAGATTAGCCCCAGGAGATGTTCCACCACTGCAAAAAATACTGACTCCTCAACTTGAACTTATATTCTTCTATTTGCCTTCTTTGTCCTTCAACTCGATTATAGACAATTTCCAATTAGTTGAATGTGAGGTCATAAAATTTCTATGAGGGTAACACCATACCTCATTTATCTCTGTGTCCCCAGGGCTAGCTCTGTGCCTGAAATATTATTGCTGCTGCTCAACTCATAAACAATGGTATTGTTGAATTTGGTCTAATTCAAATGACTTAATTAATGACTAACCCATGTTCAAAAGGAAGCACAATACATATTTTGTCCCTAAACAAAACTTTTGGTGAAGAAAAAATATATATTTCTACAGCTACTCCCAGATAGTGTCAAATAATTACTACTATTATTATTTATGTAACTTGGGACCTTAAGCAACTCATTTCTCTTTTTTGTTGGAACTGTTCCATTTTCAGAGTCCCACATTACATAGCGCAATTAATATTATGGGAAAATATTATAGTTGTCTTTTTAAAAAAGCCCTATTCAATTTTTTTCCAGTTACAAATGTTTTTCTCAGACTCTGCTGTAGTTATAATCATTGGGAAATATTTAGTGCCTGTCTGTGTGTATGGCCTAAAAGAAACATGATAATGGTCATTTGGGGACAGAAATTAGAACCCACTTATTAATAACCTTTCTCCTATTTCAGGCTAATTCCTCCACCTGTGCTCTGGTTCCCTCCCCTCTTGATCACTCCTGAAACCTAATCCATTAGTGTATCTTTTCTAACACTTGCCCCTTTATTTCTCTCCTTTTCTCTCCTTTTGGGATGTCAGTTCCAGGAGAGCAGGGACTTTGTTGTGCTCCCTGCTGTATCCTTGGCTTCTAGAACAGTACCCGGACTACTCAATGTGCACACAAAGTATTTGTTCAATGAATGAATAAGTGTCAAATACAATAAAAAGTACTTAATAATAACAATAATAATAGTAATAACTAACCTCTATGAGTGGTTCTATATGCAAGCCTTGTGCTAAGTATTGACATACATTATCACCTCAAATTCTACAACAGAGAATTCTCCCCATGCCGTGGTACAGGAGGAAACCAGAGTTACTTCCCATCATCCCATTCTCCATGAGGCAGTGCTTGACTTAGGGGTAGAATTCATAGTATCAAAGAGAAGCCCAGAATCTGATGGTTGGAGGAGAAACTTCTTTCTTCTGGATAAGAAGCAGGAAGCATGTGGTATCTTGAAGCAGGATACCACAGCAATTGTTCCACTACCACAGACTCAGCTTAAGGATGAAACTAATAAGAATGCAAAGGAAAGAGAAGGAAATAAGTTGGGTTCATGCCTGACACCATACAGCTGCTGGACCAAACCTTACCTGAACTTTGTTTTACTTATTTTATTAATATAAAATAATAAATTCCCTTGATTATTTAATCCAGTGTGTATGTGTGTGTGTGTTACTTACAATTGCAAATATCTCAACTAACCCAGGTAGGTACTATTTAGTAGACGTGGGCTCTAATACAAATTATTGAGACTCTCTTTTCTTCTGTTCCTTCATCTGTAGAGTGAGGGCAAGAAATTAGCTCTGGCTTTTTGTGAGGATTAAGAGACACTGTAGATAAAAACCCTGCATACAGTGTCTGACATATAGTAAGCAGTTTATGTATAATCTAATATTATTTCAAGAAGCATTGAAAGATAAGAAAGAATAGAGGAATGTAATTACTTTATGTCTGATGTGAGATATCTAACCATACTTACTCCCATGGCCACCTCTACTTGATGCCTCTATTACACAGAAATGCATTTCAATACATTGTTAACATGTCAAACTCCTGAGCTATACTGTGAGCTTCTAGAATCTGGCAGGCAACACAATGTCTTAGTATTCTTTGTATCTGTCCTGATGCCCAGAATTGTGCCAGACTTATGGCAAGGGATTCAATGAAGTTTATTGAGCTATAGATTTAACTTTCAAGGAAGGCACCTAAAAAAGGAGCAGCTGTATGATGTCAGCTTGGGCCCAACTTATTTCCCTCTCTTTCCTTTGCATTCTTATTGGTTTCATCCTTAAGCTGAGTCTGTGGTAGTGGAACAATTGCTGTGGTATCTTGTACTTCATGCTTCCTGCTTCTTATGCAGAAGAAAGAAGTTTCTCCTCCAACCATCAGATTTTGGGCTTCTCTTTGATACTATGAATTCTACCCCTAAGCCAAACACTGCCTCATGGAAAATGGGATGATGGGAAGTAACTCTGGTTTCCTCCTGTACCACTGTATGGGAAGAATTCTCTGTTGTAGAATTTGAGGTGATAATGTACGTCAATACTTACCACAGGATTGGCATATAGAAACACTCATAGAGGTTTATTATTATTATTATTATTATTATGTACTTTTTATTGTATTTGACACTTATTCATTTTTTGAACAAACCCTTAGTGTGCACCTTGAGTGGTCTGGGTACTGTTCTAGATGCCAAGGATACATCAGGGAGCACAACAAAGTCCCTGCTATCCTGGAACTGACATCCCATATCAATGAATAAATAAGCATATAGTAAAGAATATAAATGGAATATGTACAATGAAGAATGAGGAAAGGAGACCTGAAGGAAGTACACTCTTATCCAGTGGTCAGAAAGGGACATTCAAGCAGAATATTGAATGAAATGAGCCTGAAAGCCAAGTAGGTATCTGGGCAGCAAATATTCCTAGAAGAGTGAGCAACAAATACTTTTAATCCAGTGTTTGCTTCTAGCTTTGGGGGATCCAGGATAATGCAAGAATCATAGGGGATTTTCTGACAGTGTGAACAATTCACAGTAGAATGCCTGCAAGTCACTAAAACATTTCGTGTGTTTTAAAGTCCACAGCCTCTATCTCTGCTACTGCTTGAGAAACAAGGAGGCTTCTACTTTTCTTCTTCCAACTTCACACACCAACAT
Source organism: Marmota monax (assembly GCF_021218885.2). Lineage (NCBI taxonomy): Eukaryota > Metazoa > Chordata > Mammalia > Rodentia > Sciuridae > Marmota > Marmota monax. Next base: position 80,825 of record NW_026693413.1, read on the forward strand.
TTTTTATTTAATCTATGTTAGTGCTCAGCTAGCAGGGTTTCTGAACAACATACTGCCCCTCATATTTGCAATCCCTTCACTATATGAAAAGCATAGGAGGGGAAAGTGAAGCTGAATTGTCAAAAAGACAAATGCATTGATGGGCACATTAATTAATTATATATATGTATTTATATAATATATATTACATACATGCACACATTAGAGGATTAGAAGGATAATATGCTGCCTTATACTTTTTTTCATGAATACCATTTTATTCAATTCAGGTTTGGGTAGGAAACTAGGTTGCTGTCAATTTAAAAGTTAATTTCTGGCATGTGCCCAGGACTTGAATTTTGGATGATAGAAACTTCATTCATTTTCAGTTCTATCTGTGAGCATAATAAGCACAAGGAACTATTAAAAACTCAAAATGCATGCTCAGTTATTTTAGCTGTTGGGCCACTCCACTGACATACTATTGGTGTGCCCCAGGACTGAAGTAACACCCATTTCTTGTAAATAGTGGCAAAATATCAGGAGTTAGTCTTTTTGGGTTTTGACTGCAAACAGGCAATACATTCTTCAGGTGTGGGAAAGCAGTAAAAAACTTGGGGATAAGACTGTGGCTAATAACAGACAGATCAGAGTCTATGTGTACACTTGACTCAGGGTGAGTACAGCTTAAAAAAATAAAAGGAGCTACATCCCAATAAATCCATCAGAAGTGGAAAATGAATTTAATACACTTAACCTAGCAAACATCACAGCTTAACCTAACCTTCCTTAAATGTATTTGGAACACTTAATTAGCCCACAGATAGGGCAAAATCATCTAACACAGAGCTTATTTTATAATAAAAAATTGAATATATCATGTAATTAGTTGAATACTGTGCTAACAGTATGAAAAAAAAAACAAATGGGCATGCTTTGGTATCATGGTAATGTCAAAAAATTATAAGCCAAACCATTTTAAATTGAACATTATCTGCATTGAGAAGATGATGTCCTGTGACATCAGGATTATATGATGCCCATAGAAGTTCATTCTGCTTATTTTCACTGATTACAGCTTCTTATCATTTCCTGACCTTAAAAAATCTGATCCTTCATTTAACACCAGTTTAATACGATTGATTGTTCTTCAAGAGGATTGATTGTTCTGTTCTAGACTTTTGACTTTACTTTATCCCAATGAAATGAAGGTTAAAATATGCATAGTGCTTTTCTTTTCATGGTACAAATATTGCAATTATGAGAGGAAATTTCATTAGTTGTTTTAATAATTACTGCCATATTTCACAACCTTTGTTTGCAAAAGTGGGCAGCCAAGCCTTAATAAACCATGTAAACAAATACTCTGGGGAAAGCAATGCTAGTCTCCAACTTTATATCTGTCACCAAAGAGGGCAAGTTGTACAGTATGACATCTACCACCTGACAAACTGAAGGCTTGTTGAAATGTACCTTCTGATTGAAAGGTACTCTTGCATCTATCTGTTCAGGCCCCACTAACTCCCTATTTATTAAAAAAAATCACAAAAAAATGGTGGAAATGGTTGACATAAATTCAAATGTAGACCTGGGATACAGATGTTCAACCTTCATCACTGCACAACTCTGTGAAGACAGGGTAAATGCCCTCTTTATTGTGAAGTATTACAAAACTACTGTACCCTCTAAGATCTTACCTTTCCTCTTTCAATTAGAAGACGATTAAACTATACCCAGAATTAGGATTTTGTCCTTTCTAACATTTCTAAATGCCACCAATCAAAACTTTATTTAATAACACTTAGAAACTGTAATTAAATTATTCATGCCTCATTATCCTAATAAGTCTGTGGACTTACAAATCTGGGAAAATAGTGAAAAATTTAAAAATATATCTCTTCAATCATAGGAAATTTTTATGAATAAACTTCAATTCAGTACTCTAAGTTCAAATAAAACATTTTTAGCCTATAAAGCAGAAATAAGAGTATTTGAAATTTGATTTTCACAGAACTTTTTAGGAGTCTGTGCTTATAAAATACAAACAGGCAAACAAAATAATAAATCACTATATAATGTATTAAAAGTGAAGCAATACTTCTATAATATACCACATTCCACACTTAAGTCAACTGTCAAAGGGCAGATCATTGGAAAACTCATTTAATATAAACTCAATTATTCTTTATGAAAATTTCATGGGGCAAATGTCCCACATGATGAACTTAAAAAGCAGGTGAGATATAGCTCAGTGGTAGAGCAGTTTGCTTAGCACACACAAGACCATGGAGTCAATCCCAAGCACTGAAGGGGTAAAAAGGAAGCAAATTAAATTAACTGATTTAGTTGATTCAAGATGTGAGAAAAAAACAAAAACAAAAACGATAGAGCACAAATTATTTTCTACCAGTTTAAAACATACACTAATGTATTAATGTTAAGGAACAAGAATAAATTGGATTTTATGAAATATCTATTTTTCCTCACACAAAAATGATACACATTTTAATAAGGAAAAAAGTGACATTAAAGAGATGCCACCCATGAATATAATTGTGATATAATTACACAGAACCATTTAAATCATCTATGTGATCATTAAGTGTTCCATTTCAAGACCATGTCTATTGCTATGACCTTTACTGGCAAAAAGAGGATTTTTTTACAACTCATTAAGATGACCCCAAAATGGGAGCAAAATGCCCCTGGGATGCATACTCAGCACAGAGAGAGGGCAGCTTTTCCGTCCCATTTGGACTACCATGAACTGGCCATTTACTGCATAGCTCTCTATTTCCTCAATACTACAAAACTACAGCTCAATACTACAGCGCCCAGAGGAACACGGAGCAATAAATAGTATTGTAAACTCAATTATGCTCCCAGAGGGCAGAGGACTTCTAGAGAATTCTAAAACAGAATCCCTCTCTTTTGCATGAAAAAATTAAATAGCTCTCTTTTCTTTCCTATATAAACACACGAGTCCTTGAAACATGCTAGCTTGTTTTCTAACATAAAGCCTCTTGTTAAATTTAACAGTTTTCCAGAGACCTTTGAGACCCTCAAAGAATAGACATGTAGCATCTGGTTACACAGTATCTAATATTTGAAGACCTATAAATGTGTTTTGGACCTACATTTTATTTTCATGACACTGAGTAAAATAGAGTGCTCCAAGCTATCCTCATTCTTAAATGAAGAGACTCAGGCAGAGAGCTCATCCCGAGGCTGCAGATCACTGATTCAAACAGGGCCAAAGCCAGCACCTGCCTTGGACTGCTCAAGGCTGTGAGTTGACCTGAGGGATCTCGATGCACTTCACAGTGATCAGGTCCCCGCTTTGTGTCTAGCTTTGAGAATGCTGCTCAACAGAGAGGGCAGATGGGAAGGGACCTCAAAAGCAATGGATTCTGTCTGAATTTGTAAAACTAGAACCTAAGAGTGAAAAAATAGGAGTGAGGAAGACCAGGCAGAACACAATTGCTCAGACAACATTAGACTTTTAAAAATTCACCTAGAATGATGTCCACTCATCCATCTGATATAGACTAGCATTAAAGCACAGAGAACTTTGCCATTCCCAGAGGTGCATGGAGCTCTCTGGAGCTGTGGCAGGGATCCTGGAGAAGATCCATAGAAAGAAGTAGCTCGGGAACGGCTAATGGGTCTGCAGGGCTGTCCCCTTTCAATCTCTGGTTCCTCTCCCTGGGGACCCTTCTGCCCACCATGCTGTTCCCTGTGCGGAGCCTGGGCAGGGAAGACAGCCCAATGCTTTTGTTTTGCTCTGAGTTACCATGAAAAGAACACAGGACTGCAAGTAAAGAGCTGGTCCCCTGCTGGTCTGCCTTCACCAGCTCTGTGACCCACGGCCAGGTGGCTATAGCCCCTGGGCACCCGAGTCTCACTTGGGAAAGGAAAGGACTGAACTGGCTGATTCAAAGGTCATGTTTTGACTTGAACAGTAAACCATGCCAGGCTAGAGACACAGCTAAAGCCCTGACATTTCTCCAAGGTGCCAGGATCTCCAGCTTTGTCTTTCCCACCTTATTGTCCCAGAAGCATCTTTAGTGTTTTCATGTTAAAACAGGGTGAGATATAATGCCATTATCTGTGCTTTGGAAGAAAGCCTTTATGCTGCCCCATTGTCTCCATTATAATTACATGGAAGCCTCTGGGTGTATGTTCATCTGGTTGAATGAGCAGAGTTTGAGCCAAAGGTAAGAGTATGAACTTGATGTGTGGCAAGGAGGCAGAAGAACCACCTTTCAGCTCCTGCCAAGCCTTGTGCTGTGAGCGATCTGGCTGGGATCATCTCAGAAGGTCTGGGGGGCTGAGGAATCATGGAGAAGTAATGCCTTTTCTCCCCTTCCCCACTCTGCCATTCTCTGAACCACCTTTCCTTCCAAAGAGAGAGGTGGGATGTGGCAGTCCAGGCCATACCCCAGTAATCCCCTGGATCATGCTCAGTGGAGATTCAGGAGAAAGAAGCTCCTATGACACAGAGTTAAAGCCCGTGAGCATGTTTAAGGGAGCAGAAGTGTGTGTGAGCAAGACATGGAAATTAAGTAGCTCAAGGATCAGGGAAAATGGTCCACTGGAGACACAGAGCACAAGTGAAATCAAGTCAATAGCGAATACAATGGAACTGACAGCATTCTTTGTGTATTCTTAATTATGGTGAAGCCCAAAGAACTCTTAGGTACTGTTCATCAGAATTACCTGCAAAATGTTCTATTTGCCTACAGAAGTGCATATTAACCTAGCTGCTGCACTGCAGACAGGCCAGTGGGCTTCCAGACACCTGGACACCACACCAGGGGTGATGGACTCTGCAGGCTCAGGCTCTGGCAGCAAGAAGACTCTTCGCACATCCTGATTTCTGGAACTCTGCCCACATCCTCCTCCCCTTCCTGTTGGTCCTCACACCTGAAGAATCTCTGACACCACCCAAGTTGAGGGCTCCATCTCCAGCTCAGCGACTGGATGAATGCGGAAGAATCATGGTGCTCAAAGGAGGAGAGAAAGGGAGACCCCGAACCTCGTGGGGTGCAGAGTGTTCATTTTCTCTGATTCTTCCAAGGACACTTCACTTGCCTTTATTTGACTTATGTCTTTCATGTTTCTTCACAATGGAAGAAAGATAGCTGAAGATATTCATAAATCAGAAACACAGGAATATGTACCAAAAGCATGAAATGAGATCCCAGCTCTAGAATCTGATGCATCCTGTAGACTGTTCCCTTCAGATCCAGTGGCTCAACACCTCTGAATGCACATGAAGGGCTCATCTACAGGGGTGGGAAGGGCTTCCTTGCAGAAGAGGGCCCAAGTTCACAGACCCAGCCAAGGTGCAGTGATCTGCAGGAAAAGCAGAATGGCAGAAAACAGATAATGAGACTGAACTCCAGGAATTAGCCCTCTTCACTGGGAGGGTGAGCCTTTGAGTCTGGAAGTCCCTTGTTCAGTATCATTTTGAGACCTTCAAAATGAGTATTCCAAAGATGCTGCAGGTTGTAACTAACAAAAATAGATAAATAGCAAAAAAAGACTTGCTCTAAATATTAGTTTCTTCCCTTTGCTAGAAATCAAATTTTAGCATAACTACTCTTGTATCAGAAAGAAAGAAAAAAAGAGGCAGAAAATGTGAAAAGCCAAGAAAAACAGCCCCATGCTGTGGTGCTTTAAAATAAAGCAAAAATATTGACTCCCTGTATTAACCAACTGGAGTGGGTAGCCACATGCAATTTTCCAAATGAGAAGTAGTTATGGTTACTGCACTTTGGAAAGCAGGTGTGGAGGGGAAGCATCAGTTTGGACAACTGCAATTTAAGTAAAACAACAGCTTAATAAAGTGTCAGCAGCTCCCTTGCTGTTTAAAAACAGATGGGCCTTGCTACCCAGGAAGAAGGGGAATTTATAGATGTGCTGCAATTTAGAGAGTCTGCATCTACCCTTTTCTGAATCATTAAAATTCTGAAAAGCATAAATGATGATAATATCTCCAATTCACTTCAGACACTCCTGTGCTATGTGTCAGATTTGGCCAACAGCAACACCATCATTAGTTTCAAATTACAATGCAGAGAATAGGCTTTTATACACATGAGAATTTTGAAGAGACTGTTACCCAAAGTATTTTTAAAATACTTTTCTCTTTTTACAATGGAATAATCCTAAGGCTAAAACTAACAAGGCAACAAACATTTCACAGTCAGCCCTATGAAGCATATCTGTCTGTATGTATACATATGCATACGTACACATATGTGTAAACATACATACATATACATATACTGATAGATAGGAAAGTAGGTAGGTAGATGGATGATAGCTATGCAAATATAGATGTCCTTATGATGAGGTGAGAAGCTCTTTCCAGTATATCCAGAACATCCCCATTTGGGGTCTTAAGCAGCATTTTTGGGTGGTTGGTCACCCTCAGCCTCAATGTTCCCATGAGCTCCCAAAATCAGCAGTGCCTTTCGAATAAGGGGAGATCTTGCCTGGTGACATAAGGAAGATGTGTACCCATTTGTCACTGACCTGACATGTGAAGCTGTCACCTGCCTTCCTGTCCTGTGGAATTGGAGGCCACCCCATTGGGGATGGAACACACAGTTCATGAAACCTATCCCACAGGCAGTCTTAGGAGTTACCAAACTCTCAGTTGTTCTGTTGTCAGAGGCCCTACAGGATGCTGAAAATGAGGAAAAGTCCCTTTCCCTCACAAAGGCCCTGACCTCTGCGGTAGACTTCACTCTGGTTGACCAGTCAACTGGAAGGCCAGGCTCAGGGCTGTCATCCCAGGAGTCTGACTCTGGGTGTTTGCTGCTTGCTGCATGTTTGAATCTGCTCAAAGAATATTTAAACATGATTAGGATTACCTTATTATCTGTGTCCTTTATGATTAACTAGAAGAGTCCTGCATGCTGATAAGTATTCTTTGCTTAAATGAAAGCTAAATTAACATCAAGGCCAGGGCCACAACTAAATCCAGATAATTTAAAATGATAGATTACAGTATTAGTAGTAAAATAAATTCTTCATTATACTAAGTATCTGATCACTGATTGATAACCTTGTGTATCCATCTCTCTGTACTATCCATCTATTGGACAATATAAGACAACAATTTGGACATTCAATAGGAATTTTTCTCCAGGTCACTGATAAATTTCAGGGATGATAAGATCAGTGAACCACAGTGCTCTGGACCACTGGCCTCCCTGGTGATCAGCATTAACATCTTGCAAAAAAAAAAAAAAAAAAAACACCTCTAGAACCAATTATAATTTCTACCACATGGAAACAAGTTTCTAAATGACACTACACCTTATGTTTACTAATAAAAAGATGACAATATGGTGCCATCTGATCAAACTAGTAGATAGGGTGGCTCTTCAATATAGAACAAATGGTGCTAGAGCTTTAGCCTGTCTCATTTAAGTAGATACATCACACAAAGTTTTATCTTGATGTTGTGTACTTTTCTCATTAAAACTTGATTCTCCTTGCTTTAGTCATTAATCCCATCTTGGCATTTTATCTAAAACATAAGCTCTTATCATGCCAAAGTAGAAATAATGAGATAATGAGATAACATTGTACCATTGTGGCTAATTACCAAGTTGCAGATCTTAACACACCAAAGCTCTATCCCAAATTGAAAGAGAACGAATCCATCTCCCTCTTTACTTTTTGACTTTAGGAGGAAGGTCTGAAAGACCAATTCTTTATCTATTCACACCTTTCATGTTGAAGGAGGAGTAGGTCAGTAAAAATTAATTAAAGGAGTTAGTTAAGCAGAAGAGAGAAATTTACCAAGCAATTTCCCACTTCTTGGTAAAAACTGTATCCCAGGCCATAGAGTCTCCTGAACAAGTGGCTTTATTCTGTGATTTAACAGTAGGATATTTCTTAGCTCATCCCATCTGCATCCATTTTCATCTTGACTGAACAAATGCAATTAGCTTGCAGTGAGCCAAGTAATGGTTTTCTTAAAGGACTGGGAACACTTTCTTAGACTCTAATGTGTACAGACGTCTGCTGCAGCTCTTCCAGCCAGGCTCCTGATAGGAACAACCAACATGTCTTTTTCCAGTGCAACACGGCAAAAGTTTTGCAGCAAGAAAACAACACCAAGGGACAGAAGAGCCATCTGAGGAGTAAATGCATAGACGCTGGGCCTCCCTGTCATTTCAAGGTTGTGATCTTGTCCAGGAAAGAAAGGAAATGAATATCTTGGCACTCCTACTGAAGGTTGATGCTGCATCAAGGAGTGGACACCCATGCCAGCATTCTAGAACCTCAGTGCGCCAGAGCAGAGATTTTCTCTTGCCTTGCTCACCACCGTATCCTTAGTGCACATGGTAGGCACTCAAAAGATGCTTTGTAAGACAACCAAGATGCCGAGGAGTCATTCTCCATCCTTGGATTTAGTGGAATCTATGGTATTTCCTCACTGTTGGTAGGTCCTAGAAATCAGTTGGCCTCGTGGCAGTCATCACACCTGGGAATGCTCTGAGAGCCCAAATATAGTTTCTCCAAGACCTTTAGATTTAAAGGCACTGGAAAACATTTTAGCAGATAAATTCAGTTCACTAAGACAGAGGACATAAGTACATACTACATGCATCACCATATATGGATAGAAGACTCCTGCAATCCAGACTACTAACCATATTTTATCAAATCCAGAACATTCCCTGTCAACTCTAAGATGCCTTCTGATTTCCAAGATGGTAGGAGGTGAAGCTCTCTGCATTAGTTCTGCTCTGTGTGATCTCACACATGCACACATGCATGCGTGCACACACACACACACACACACACACACATGAGATAAGAAATCTGAAATATAATGATTATGGATAGAAGTGGGGCTGTTCTCATGGGAAGAAACTCTACAGTGTAGACTCCCTGTTAAGACCTTCATCCCAAATCTTGCTAACCTTCTACTCCCATGATCCACCCCATCACCTTCATTTGGTATTTACTTTGCTAACACAAAAAAATATTTAATTAAATTTGAATTGACAGAAATACATTTGAATAACAAATAAAATGAATTGATATCGAAAACTGAAAATAACTAGATTCTTATACTTGTGTACTATTTGGTAGTCCATATGTAAATTCAATTCAACATTTAAAAAATGAATTGTAAGTTTTTCAAAGTCAATACAAAACTATTCACAGGCTAACTTTTGCAAATTTCAAGTGCATTGTGTTCTCAGTAGAAACTTTCGCCTAGTTAATACAGCAGTTATATCTAAAGTTTTATTTCAGAAACTGATTCCAGTATTGCTTCTGTTTTTGTAGCCCAGAGGAACTTGTTAAAACAACTTAATCAAAAAGGAAAAAGAAGAAGGGAGGAAAGAGGAAGAGGAGGAAGAAAGAAATTAAAAGTAGCCTCATTTCTATCATTTTTGGTACCTGGGAGAGGGGATATCACCATTACTAAGTAGATTTTTACAGATAAATAAGTCAGGACTTCCTAGTTATAATGATTTCTAATACTGAATCTTGGAGATTTTTACGATACAGAAAATTGATCAGTAAAGAGCCCATAGTACCATGAAAGGTTTACTCTTTTGTAAAATTACTACAACAAAGATATTCAAATAGGAAAGCAACAGGCATAAAGAAAAACTGCCCTGAGCATCAGCCTCCCAAGGGGCAGGATGGGTTCTAGGTGTCACAACACCTGGCAGCAATCAGTTCTTGACACTTATGTATTAACTGGAGGACTGAGTGAACAAATGGCTTGCATACATAGCCAGGTGAGAAGCAGTTGTGGTGAGCAAAGGGTGGCAGCTCCAGAACTGCAGAATGTGAAGAACAGCTGTAAGAAATCTGCACAGAGTTCCACTGGCTGGAGGGGAAGAACTTGGAGAACAAACTGACTAAGTGAAGGTCATCATATACTTCTGGAAGGACCATGGGTGGGTGCTGTGGTTTGGAAATGAGGTATCCCCCAAAGAGCTCAGGTGTTAGACAGCGAAGCAATGTTCAGAATGAATCGATTAGGTTGTGAGAGCTGAAACCCAATCAGTGGATTCATGCATTTGATGGATTGATAATCTGAATGGATTCTGGGTGGAAACTGTTGGCAGGTGGGCATGCTAGTAGGTCGCTGGGGGCATAACTGTGGATTATGCTCTTCTCCTGGCTCCACCTGCACACTCTGCTTCCTGGCTGCCATAGTGACTGAGTTCCCATAGAGTGTCCTCCTGCCTTGATGATCTGCTCATCCAGACCTACAGCAATAGAGTTGACCAACCATGGACTGAACCTCTGAAATTGTGGGCCAAATTAAAACTTTCCTCCTTGAAGTGGTTCTTGTCAGGGCTTTTCATCACAGCAACAAAAAGCTGACTAATACAGAGGGTTTATTCTGATCTATAGAGCCAGAGGGACTGCACAGTCACATGACCACAGAGGCAAACTCAGGCGAACACAGATGGGCTTTCAAACAGGAATTTTAGGAGTTGCAAAGGCCACATATGATCCTGTTGGCTTCCCCTGTGGACTCTGCAAAACCCAAATGTGTGGGGTACACAAAATGGGAGGACTTCATGAATTAATTCTTGGAGGGCACACATCCCACAGACAGATGGTGACCAGGGTAGACCTCAAACCTGTGATCCTCATCTGCAACTGGTTCCCCTAAAATGTGATACTTTCCTGGCCTCCTGCAGGGGCTCCAAGGGCACAGCTCTTGGGTTCAAGTCCTCAGAATAACTGAAAGAGCATCGGAAGGGAGACAGCAGTGTCTTCTGACCCAGAACCCCCGATTCAGCTGTCACATCTCATCATCAAGGAGAGAGGAGCAGGTTCTGGTACTGAACACTTACTTGCTGCCCAGAAGCTGCAGCTCAGCTTCAGCAGAACTGCTGAGCTGGTTTCTGCTGTGCCTCAGGTGTCACTGGCAATACTGTCAGTTAAGCAGGGATTTCCGAATCTTTATTCCTGGCAATGAGGCAAGAAATAGAATGCACACAGCTGGATTTCCTGATCACAGGTTGGGCTAGCAAGGCTTAGGGGTGGGGAGCCGGGGAGTCATCTTTTACTGTGTTAACGGAACAGTCAAGCTGGAAGTCAAAATGTATAAAATCAAAGAGGGAATCCCATATTTTATCTGCTTCTTGTTCTTGGACAGAGCTGTTCTTGAAAAAGAAATAGCGATTTTCTTTCAGATAATTAAATGAAACAAGCAAGAACCCCCTGCCCCCCACCAAAAGTGGAAAACATTGGATTTAAACAATTTAAAGACAAATCCTGTCTTCTCTTCATAGCTAGCCTATAAATATCTTCAGAGAAAGTCCCTCACTGTCCACCTCTTTTATTGTTCATGGTGCAATTTATGGTGTCATGCACATGGCAGAAATGAATACGTATTTGGGGCATAAGGGAAAAAATACAGACTGAGCACAGCTTCATTCTCAGCCAACCAGAAATGCACAGACCTGCAAAGGAGGTGTAAAAGAGACACAAAGAATAAAAAAATGCAACTAGTAGATCAGGCAGGAAATGCTCCTTGTAGGTACAGCAGGGACCTCAGCCTCATACCTGGGTTCACATCCTAGCTCCGCCACCTTCTCTGTGTGACTACCAGGAAGTTTTTCACGTCCTCGAGGATGAATCACTGCCTGTGCAGGGCTTTGGTGCCCTGTGAAAACACAAGTCAGATGGGTCAGCGCTCTGCTCCAGGCCCTCCCCCAGTGGTTCCTCATCACCTACCAAGTCAAAGCCAGTGTCTTTCTGGGAACTTAGAAGCCCTCCACCACACCCCTTTACCTCTCTGAGTTCATGTGATGAGACTCACCCTCTTACAAACTGTCCTCCCCATTGGTCACCACTGCCTCCTTTTTTCCCCTTGTTCAATGTGTCACCCCTGCCCCATTACCTTCTTAACAAAATGGTCTGGCTTTCTGATAAGCCACCAGAAAGTATGATTTGGGAGTGTGAGGAAGTTAACTTCTGTGGGGAGAAGTTTCCCAGTAGACAGAGAAGATGGCTTCCAGCCAGGCTGAGGAATGTCTCTTGTGAATATTCCCAGACATTCGTCCTTGGGAGCCCCTTCCCCAGGACTCTGGTGCATAAGAACCTGCCATCTGACACACTCCTTTCCAGCTCCCCTTCAACCTCTGTATCCTCATTCTACATTCTCCCAGCCCCCAGTCTCACACCTCCCAAACTCTCTAGAAAAGGCAGAGCTGCAGAAGATCCTATTCAGTCTGTGGATTCATTTCCTAATTTTCTGTCCTCCTCCTGAAGGTAAGTTCAGTGAGGGCCGAGGTTTCCTTTCATGCACAGCAGGGTGAGCGGTACCTGGAGTGGATGAGTTTCTAGCCCCATGTCTGGCAGTGTACCTGGCGCTGAGGAGCTGCCCATGGGATGGAGATCTTCACGATTATACTTATTACCTATGATGTTCAGGAAGAGCTATGCTATGTGCTAGGTCCTTTGCACCAAAACAAAACAAAACAAAAACACTCTCCCCCACCAGAAATAAAATAAAAAGACATGTCTGGAAATATTTGCACATATTTTTAAGACCTGTCCTGCAGTGGATGTTTTTGGTTTAGTCCTGATTATACTCCAATGTTCTTTCCAATGGAAACATAACCAAAAACATGGCAAAAATAAGAGAAGCAGAAACAGGAGACATAAGCAGAAGAGTAAAGAGGAGCTGAAATGGGCCCTAAACAGTGGAAAGGTAGAGAATTCGTGAGGAAAGGAGACCCCCCATGCTGAAGTGACTCTCCTAAGAAAACACAGTAAAGGAGACAGGAAGAAAGGGCTGTCAGAGGGACCAAGAAAACAGTGACATGGTTTTGTAATGCTTTTCTAGCCTTATGAGTTGGAGATTACAAGACAAACACTTAAAAAAGCTATCATCGTCTGTTATACCACAACAAATCCCACTCTTGTAAATATTATAATGCACTAACTAAAATAATGAAGACAATAATAGAAGATCCATAGAGTAGAGCAGGCACATTGGCAGGTGGGAGGAAAGAGGCTGGGGAACGTGACTAATGGAATCACGCCAGGTGTGTGTACAAATATGGCCATGAATGCTGCTATTATGTGACAGTAATACACCAATAAAACAACAAATCTTAAAAAGCTCTATTTGCTTTCCATGCCAATATTTTTCCTTATATGCTTCCCACAAGTTTTGGCAATTGCATGGACTACATTCACACGGGTCCTAAGAGGCACTTCTTTCTTTCTTTTTTTTTAATATTTATTGTTTAGGTGTAGATGGACACAATACAATGCTTTTATTTTTATGTGGTGCTGAGGATCAAACCTGGGTCCTGCCCATGCTAGGCGAGTGCTCTACCACTGAGCCACAATCCCAGCCCCAAGAGGCACACTGTCTTAGAGATTCAGATTTCAAACATTTCTTTGAGTTGGTAATATAAAACACTTTTTTCCACTTTTCAATTACATATGTGGAAAATTCAAAAGAATCAAAGAGAAAGATACTATGGCACTAAGAGAATTTAATGACAAAGCAAGTTTAAAATTATCAGACAAAAATAAGTGCACATCATAAAAACCTGGCCGGCATTCTCCCTTGAACATGCATTTGTTGCTTTACCCCACAGTGTCTCTCTTGTGAGCCCCCTATGACCCTTTGAATATGTACCTACTTTCATAAAAAAAAAAAAAAAAAAACCTGTATATGCCTTTAGGGGGAAAGGAAATGAAGAAAAACTTAGGTGTGGATCTTACAAAAAAGTGTCCAAACCCTATGTGAAAAAAAACCATAAAACACTTCATTTATTAATTATTAATCCTCCATAAAACCACAAAACACTCATGGAAGGTACAAAAGCAGACTAGAACACAGGTGCCAAGCCAACCTGTGTTCTTTGAAGGGACTCTGCATTAAAAAAGTTATTGGAAACACAAGTTATTGGATTTGTCAAGTTAATAAATAAATTTAATGCAATCTAATTTTTTTTTTAATTCCCAGGTTTTTCTTTGGGGGCAGATAGACTGATGAAAGAGTTCATTTGGAATAACAAACAAGCAAGTATAACTAACACCCTAAGAAAGAAGCGCTGTGGGGGAGAGGGAGGCACCAGACCTCTGGGATGTCAGAACACACTGTGATGTGCCTATCCTTTAAGAAACTTCATGTGGGTGCTCAGATAGACAGGATGCAGAAGAGAAAATCCAGATACAGACTCACATGACTATGAAAATTTAGCATACAAGAAAGAACACATCTTAAGTCAGTAGAGCAAAGCTGTAAAGCTTTGCATAGCTGTACAACCCCGTGGGAAAAAAGTGGAATCTACTAATGCTGTATGCTAGGATAAGTTTCTATTGTTGCATATTTAAATGGAAAAGACAACCAAAAGAAAACAATTAGGTCCTAGAAAAAAAAAAAAAACTGGGCAAATTCATCATTAACCTGAGAATGAAGAAAACCTTAGTAAATATGGTTTAGTGTCTAGAAGCAATAAGATTGATTACTTTTATTACTAAAAAAATATGGAAAAAAAGCATAAATAAAAAGGCAGAAGATATACTAAGGGAAAAGTACATATATTCATCAATAGACTTAACTCATAAAAAGGTTTTTATAAAAGACAAAAAAAAAACACCTTGACTGAAAAAAAAAATCTAGAAATATGAATACTTACTTTGTGGAAAAAACAAATAATCAATGCAACTGACTCTTCAACACATGGGAAGATATTCAACTTCTTTTACCTGTCTCATAAGAGGAATGCAAATTACAATGATAAGATACAAATGTATTGAAATACACCAAATATGGCTAAACTTATATGCTTATGATTCAAACAGACAAAAGCCTTCATTGTCACCCCTGGAGTGTGCCTGAGAACCTTCATTGTTGTGAACCAGCAGGTATTTGGGCTGAGAAGTAGTAAAAGAAAATCTCTCTTCATAGAACTATTCTAATCAATGAATAAAGAGTGTTGGATTTAAGTATCACCATTTTGCAACCCTAAATGAATTAATGTATTGGAAAAAAATCCAGATTTGACAATATAAGGCTTTCCAGCCTAGCTAGCCCACTGCTGGGACCTAACTCACTAATATACTGGCAAAAATTTGAAAATGTAAATTTCAAAATGTAAATTCAATTCATTGCAGTTCCAATTGTGAGATGCACAAGACTTAAGACAACCAGATTGTCCATCTGTGGAGTGCCCAGTGAATTAAATGGGTGCTACAGTACTTCCCAGTACTAGGGTTATGAAGCCTTCAAAAAGAATGAGAAACTTTTCCATAAATCTCTGATATTTATGGTCAAGTGAAAAAAGCAAAATGAAAAACAGCAACTATAATAGATTAGAAAGGAGGGGGGATGTAGAGAGAATTTCCTTAAAATTTTTAAAAAGACCTGGGAAGATAAATGTCTGTAAGTGGTTGTCTACAGAAAGATGAGGGAATACAATAGAAGGGATAGGAAGAGAAGCTATGCTTCTTTGGACAAATCTTATTTTGTAGATTTAACTTTAATACATAATAAAAACAGCTTAAAAATCCTTAAAAATAAAAAGTAAAGTGAACCAAATGAAATTAGATAGTGTCTGGTTGAGAGCATAATCACCCAGAGGAGCTGTTCCACATGCTGTTAAAATGCATTGCAAACCAATATCCCAGCAGCACTTCTGTGAGGAAATAACAACTGCTAGCAAATCATAAACTGTTTTCAGTCAAAATATTGCTCCTACAAGTGTTGGCATTGTGAATTGAAACTTGTATGTGTGTGTGTGTGTGTGTGTGTGTGTTATGAGATAATACAGAAATGAGTGGTTATGTTGGTTCACTATGAACCTGGAATCTTAGAGTGCAAAAATAAAAACCATGGGTTTGATCTCTAGCACCACAATAAAAAAAGGTAAGGTTGATGAAGCTAAGTAAGAACACCATGGCCCTACATTTGAACTAGAAGTTTCAGGATGAACTCCACATAGTTTATTATAAATGGCAAAAAAAAAAAAAAAAACAATCAAGTAAACAAAGCAAAAGATGTTTTTGGCTGTAACTGCTGCAAGTCCTGTCATCAGTGGTTATCCCAGCAGCTGAGGGCTTCCCAGCACCCAGACTTTGATCCTAACAGTCCATTTCCCACTCATTGGAACAGGTTCACCTTGGAGAATAGGCTCTTCCAGGCCTGGAGAAGACATGTGCTGGGAGATTCTGGAACGTTTTATCACATCAGAAAGCAAGAATGCTGTCAAGCTGGCCAGGCACCCAATCAAGAGACACTGAGGCAAGATGTGTCCATGACCCAGGGGGTCGGTAAATGACAGAATGGATGTCACTCCGCAATTTAAAAAAAAATGAAACACCAATTCATGCTGCAATGTAGATTACTTTCAAAATGTTTTTCTAAGTGAAAGTGGCCAGCTATAAAAGATGCCCTCTTATGTTATTCCATTTATGTAAATTTCTGGGCTAAAGGTAGATTAGTGGCTTTCTAGCTGTAGGGTGCCTAGGGCTCTAGGGAAGAGAAGGTAGTTAGAGAGAGACAGGGAATGAGTGCTAATGGGCACAGAGTTTCTTTGGGGGATGACAAAAGTATTCTAAAATTGATTGTGGTGATGGTTGCACAATTCTTAATATACTAAAAACCATTGAATTGTATCCTTTAAATTAATGAATTGTACTGCAAGTGAACTACATATCTCAATAAAAATGTTTTTAAAATATTCAGGGGTCAGCTTGGTTGGAGATATCAACCATGTTACATACGTTTAAATCCCTAAGTTCATAACAAAAATACTTTGGATTACCTTGGAGAATGTTTGATAACCAACTTATTGCTATTAAAATCACAAATGTTATGGTTTGAATATATTTATCTTCCTCAAATTCTTATGGTAGAACCTGCAATCCAAGTTGGCCATAGAAGGGTGAGGTCTTTAAGTAGCGGTGAGGTGATGAGGTAAGAGTAGGGTTAGCACCCTTACCAGAGGGCTGGAGGACCTAGCTCATCCTTGCTGTTCAATCAGAAGAGCAACCTTTGTGACCCTGCAGAAAGGAAGTTCACCCAGCACATATCATGCAACCGTGTCATATACCCCAAATCAGAATCTGATCAGCCCTCTCTGTCCATCCACCTGCCCCTTTACAGAAAGCACAGTAGATGCCTGGGCAGCTTAAAGGCCCAACGGGGGGTGAAACCTGCAAAACCCGGCTCTGGAGGATAAACACACAGCTGCTCCAGCAAACAAGAGCGTGAAGACCAAGAGGTGGAGGGAACCTGAGGTTAGGGAGGCAGGAGAGGGACGCCACCCAGCAACCCCCAGGGGCTTGTTTGCTTTGTGCTGGAATGAGTACATGGGGAAGAAACACAGGCACGTGACACAGGTGAGGTGATGGGGAAAGAGCACCAGCATTGCTGTCTGGTGTGTGCATGATATAATATAGACACCTCATTTCATCTATCTATAGTCTCTCTATATATATATTTATATATCTATGTTTTGTTCTATTGGATTGAACTCAGGACCTCACACCTGCTAGGCAAGTGATCTGTCACTGAGCTATATTCTCAGTCCAGCACACTCCTTATTTTAAATGCCTAGTAAATAACTGAAATTGCTCTAAGCAGGTTTTGAAGGCACAAAACCTCTGTGCTGCATTATTCCATTCCCATCTCTAGCTTTCCTTTCCAGCACCTGAGCCCATGTTTCCTGTCTGATGCAGCCTCCTCTCACAACAAAGATGCCTCCAAAATACGTGTCCACCCAGTAATAGCCCACATCCAGTCCCATAATGGAAGGGTCATCCATCAGAAAAAAATGGTCCTACTCTTTGTTCTTAAGGGAAAGGCAAGGAGCTTCCCCTCACCCCTGCCCCTTGTACAGCAACAGGTAGAAAAGAGGAAGTGCTTTAACTCCAGCCACCTGTCCCATGAAAATGAGCAAACCCAAGCTTTATGACCCCAACTGTTGGGACCTACACCCTTTCCACTCCCCTTTCTAAGGCTGATCCTACATCTTCCACTGGTTTGTTTCGATAAAGACAGTTGCTTCTTGGTGCCCTGCAGCTTTTTGTTTCCCTCCTACCATAGCGTGCCACTTTGCCTGCCCTGGGCCTCCTTTTTGCCCAGCTGGCCGGAGGGAAACTCAGCAAGTCAGAAAAGCTTCCTCCTTTGCTCTCACTTTACCTTCTCCCAGACTTTCCACTCTGCTTCTTGGTCATGCTATGTCTTTGTGAAGAAAAAGTGATTTTCTGAAACTGTGCTAAGAGGTGAGTGCTGATGGCCACTAGGGCTTTTTAGAACTGTCCACCTCACCCCAGAGGTGATCATATGTGACAAGATGTTGCCCAGGGAAACCAGTGCGAACCGTGAATCTCACCCAGCACTGGTGCTTGCTCTGAGGGTCTGCATGAAGCAGGACTGTCTGGTCCTCTGAATCACCTGGGGGGCACGCCCATCCCCCAGTGGCTGGTGTCACTGTCCCCCTGCCCACAACCTTCATTTGTTGGAGTTCTAACCCTGGTGTTTCAGGATGGGACCCTATTGGGAAGTAGGGCCTTTACAGTGACAAATGAGTTAA